>NC_083106.1:32587967-32892446 GCF_949774975.1 Lagenorhynchus albirostris | reverse complement strand
TATGACTGTCAAAGGAAGGTATTTCTTTAAATAAATATAGTATTCCTCATTGTTCCTAATCAAAAGATCTCTTTTATGTAGTCTGCACAAGAAAATGGAAATGATGCACAAAAATACAGCTTTTTATCTTGCAAGTTGTTTATGCATCTTGGGTTTGCTTATTTTTGCAATCGTGTGCATTTTAAAATTGCCATTTGTATTTTGTATTCTAGCTTTTGACTGTAGTGGAAATTTGGATTGAAGACAATAAGAACTGTGAGGTACAATATATAAGCTTGCATCCAACTGAGAAAAACCACCACTCTTGTCTGTGCTTCAATCAGCAGGAGATTTTCTTTCAGTTTGTTTAGAAGAACCAGGTCCTGTCATCTGCATAGAATACAGTATTTGACAGAAAGATTTTTCTTTTGCCCCTTGTGGCTTAAATGCTGAATGCCACAAAAACTTCTGTCTAGCTGAAGAACAGTTTAAGGTATCCTCTATGATGATGGGTAACAATAAAACCAAATAAAATTTTAAATTACTATGCATAGTAGACCAAGAACCATTATCTGAATACCAAACGGAGCCAAAAAATTCTCTAAGATCCAGATTAGACATAAAAACAGGTATGCAGGTATGTCGTATAAACCATTTTGGAAAACTCCTTGGCATTATTTACTGAAGTTAATAAATGCATACTCTGTGAAGCTGCAGTTCAACTAGTAGGCGTGTATTCATGAGAAATGTGTGCACCAAACACACATCCAAAAATGCTTGTAACAGCACTATTAATAATATCCTAAAGCTGGAACTAACCTATGACATAAATATAAGCATGGATAAATATTTTTTGGCATAGTCATGTAAGAGATACTATAAAGCAGTAAAAATGAACCTATACCTGACAGCATGGGTAAATCCTCAAACATAATGTTGAGCAAAAGAAATTAGACATAAAAGGCTATCTACTGCATGATTCTATTTATACAACATTCAAGAATAGATACAACTGAACTATCGTGTTAGAACTTAGGAGAGTAGTTATTTTTAAGGAGGGTGGATACAGGGATTGAGAGGGTAGATTCATGGGAAGTATTGTCTTGACCTGGATAATTGTTATATAGGTTTTTACTTATGATAGTACATTGATAATATTAGTATAGGACATTAAGATTTTACATTTAAATTATGAAAAGATAATACATGTGTACATTTTTATATTGGTACATATATGTATAATACATGGCATTTATAATATATAATATGTTGGTATGTAGCATGTACCAATTTTAAAAATGCTTTAAAAAGAAGAAAAAAATTTCAGGGTATAAAAAATACTTCATTTCCTTTTCGCTAGAGATAATTCAATTATGTACAAGTCGTGTATGCATATATATGTTAAAATATGCTAAATAAGCAATTCAGCAACTCCATTAGGCTTCTAATGGGTCACAAAACAGAACTAAGTTTAGTTACATTTCATTTAGCCACTTAAAAAATTAAAGTGAAAACTGTTTTTCTTTCTTAACAATCTTCAAGTATTTTAACTCTGAGCAAACTTAACATGATTTAATGTTAAAGTTTTTGTAACTCAGAGTCTGTTGAATTCATCTTGATTTTCATCAAGGTCAATAATTCACTTCAATTTTAAGTTAAAACATTTTATTTTGCTCCTACTCTATGGGAGGCACTATGGTTTTTATATAATAAATGTTCCTATTGTGGCATACCAGTTAGAAAATTTTGTACATAAGAGTACTCTTGATTTCAGCAAGTGAGTACATATGCGAATCTCTGGATTAGTTATCGACTACTCAAAAAGTGCACTATGAAAGGTAGAAGATCTGTGTAAACATGCCTGGCGTCTGGCAGCTGAACTTGGTAATATAAAGTCTAGCAAAACTTTATTATTCAGATATATAATGTATTACTTAAAAAAACTACTTTTCATAATCTCTTGGGATGCATTATCTAAGAGGATGATAAAGGTGATACTAAGCTGCTGTTTCCCAGGCATATGTCATGTGCTGGGCACTTACTTCTATGGCCGATAATACATATGATACCTATATTTCCAGAGAGAGTTAATTTAAACAAGGAATTTTTTTCTGCCTTAAAATTGGTGAAGTGATTTTCCTAAAATCATTATTTCACTTATACTATTGAAGAGAAAATTGACCATTTTTAAAGAAGAATGCCATCATTTGATGGCTATCATCCAGTATACTTAAAGATTCTTTAAAAAAGTTAGCATCAAGGGAGGATAAAAGTAAATGCAGTTATCCTACCTTAGATCTTGTAGATCTAAATATATGCACAGAAATACCAATATCCTGAAACCAGCAGTTCTGTTACTGATGACATCTTTTTCCATTACATGATCTGAAAAATTTAAAGGGATTTTCCAGTCTACTTTGCATGGAAAAAAATAGAATGAGAATATTTCTTTTTCAAATCTAGTTGCCTTGAAACAAGAGTGAATGACTGTGTTGGATGTTGTAAAGTGTTTTTGCTATTTCAAGTTAGAATTGGTTGTGAAATAATAGCGTCACGCTGAATAAAAGATTTTCTTTTAAGAAACAAAAATTAAGTATTTTAGAAAAGGATCTACGAAAAGAAAGGACATGATGATCTTTTATGTTGCTTTAAGAGGCATATGCAGTAACTCTAAGAGGGTTGAACATGTCAGGAAACTAATCTGAAGGCAAACTTGCATACATGAGAAAAATCAGAAACAATGACTAGGGTCTTAAAAGGAAGAATTGATGGGATATGTTACAAGTGATATACAATTCAAAAGAAAAGGTTGATGAGATTTATTATTATAAAATTTTGAGTTTTTTAAAATAAAAAATATAAGTACAGGGCTTCCCTGATGGCGCAGTGGTTGAGAGTCTGCCTGCTGATGCAGGGGACACGGGTTCGTGCCCCGGTCCGGGAAGATCCCACATGCCGCGGAGTGGCTGGGCCCGTGAGCCATGGCCGCTGAGCCTGCGCGTCCGGAGCCTGTGCTCCGCAACGGGAGAGGCCACAACAGTGAGAGGCCCATGTACCACACACACACACACACACAAAATATATATATATATATATATATATATATATATACACACACACACACAAAAAGTTAAGTCATATTAACAAGCTTGAGAGAAAACAGAACACATTTATCCATCCCTCTCCAGTTACTTTACTCTTAGGTGTCTAAAGTTAACAACTTCTGGCAATTTCATCTCATATTTTTTGATAGACTTCTATTCATATTTCTCAATTTGTCAATTTTATATACTATCAATTGACATTCTGTTTTTATAGATCACAACTTAGCTTTCTTGCACACCATCTTTCTTGCCTGTCTTGAGAGTTATTTTTTATTTGTTTATGTTTCCTGGATTTCTAATTCTTCTTGTACTTCTTATACTATTTGCTATTATATTGTTTCCCCTCTCAAAAATGTTTCAGTACATTAGTTTTTTCTAACAGTCCCACTTTTTTCTTTAGATCTCTTTGCCCAAAGTCCTCTGTGTTTTGCCTGAACTTGGATTCATTGTTCCCTAGGTTTACTGTAACGTTTTCCTACATTGAATCCACCTTGTCTAGGAATTCACACCTTCCTGTTTTTTGGGTTACTTTCTCATTTTACTGGAGTACATCCTCAAATAGTTTCTTAAGAAATGTTGCATGGACGCTAAACTTTTTGAGTCCTTTTAATAAAATTTAAGTCATTGTATTATATAAAATTTTTTTCAAGTTTGGGTAATTTCTCTTTTTTTTAGTAGAAATTCTTCTATCTAGTTTCTCTATTTTTTGAAGCTCCTTTTCTTCGAATTTGGCCTTTTTCATCTATCCTCTCCTATTTTTAATGTTTTCCTTTTGTTTCTCTTTTATAGTCAATGTCTTTAACTCTATCTTCAAAAGTTGTATTGAAACTTTATTATAGATAAATAATTGTAATATTACTTTTTCATGTTACTGTATTCTTTTTCTCTTCTCATATCTCTCCAGGAATATTAATTAGAAATTTCTTTCTTTCAAAAATGGTATTATCAGTCCTTTGTATAATCTTCTGTCTTCCAGTTTTTTTGACTGTTTAATCTTGGTTCTTCTTTTCTATGAGGTACTCTTTACTAAAAAAACTGCCTATCTTTATTCCCTATTAATATTGTGCTGTGAGGTCTTAAGATGATCTGCTTGAGGAGCTGATTGAGAGGACTGAGGGCCCAGGGTGTGATTAGGCAGGGAGCTAGCTCTTCCGCGGAGGCAGCATCAAATGCAAGAATATGTTGTTTTTCCTCTGGGATCATATTTCTCTAGAGAGGTAACCTTCATTCTTTTTCCTGGGGGAGAAGTACCTACGAGTATTTGGGGCCACAGCTGTTCTTGGCCACAAGTAGAAGTGTTCACCTATAGAGAAAAGTTTCCATTACTTTTGTCAAATTATACCTCTTATGAGAATCACATCTTATGAATAACTTCCCCCCCACCCTGGGTAATTAACTCTTCAGTAGGCAGGTTAGTGACCCAGTAAGATTTTTTTTTTACCATCTTTATTGGAGTATAATTGCTTTCAATGGTGTGTTAGTTTCTACTTTATAACCAAGTGAATCACCTATACATATACATATATCCCCATATCTCCTCCCTCTTGCATCTCCCTCCCACTCTCCCTATCCCACCCCTCTAGGTGGTCACAAAGCACCGAGCTGTTCTATCTGTGCTATGCGACTGCCTCCCACTAGCTATCTGTTTTACATTTGGTAGTATATACAAGTCCATGCCACTCTCTTACTTCATCCCAGCTTACCTTTCCCTCTCCCCATGTCCTCAAGTCCATTCTCTTCGTCTGTGTCTTTATTCCTGTCCTGCCCCTAGGTTCTTCAGAACCATTTGTTTTTTTTAGATTCTATGTATATGTGTTAGCATATGGTATTTGTTTTTCTGACTTACTTCACTCTGTATGACAGACTCTAGGTCCATCCACCTCACTACAAGTAACTCAATTTCGTTTCTTTTTATGGCTGAGTAATATTCCATCGTATATATGTGCCACGTCTTCTTTATCCATTCATCTGTTGATGGACGCTAGCTTCCATGTCCTGGCTATTGTAAATAGAGCTGCAATGAACACTGTGGTACCTTATGAATAACTTTTATTTCACATAACTGATTCGTTGAAGGAAACTTCGTAACTTTAATTCCCCAGTAGCTCTTTGAAGTTTTTCCTTTTTGGATTCACATTTCAATGTATAGTAGGCTTAAATCTTAGTGTTTGAGAAAATCCCAGCTTTTGAATTATAGTCCACTTAATTATGTGGAGCCCTGGTTGCTAAATTATAGTATCTCATGCATCGAGCGAAATATTGAGTTGTTTAGCACATTGTATCACTTATTTATTCCAAAATATTTCATCTGTGAATTGACTGCTCTTTTATGTTGGCTTTTCTTTATATAAAAGTTAAAATAATGTTAGAAAGGCAAATTATTCAGATGCTGAAATTACGTTTTCCTCGATTTGAAATAACTTATAAACTGGGAGAATTAGTATATGTTCTATGTAACATAGCTTATTTCTTAAAATTATACAGAAAATGCACATAATTCTGGAAATAAAAATGTTCAGCTGCTAAATAACTCTCCCTGTTACTTCGCTATTTTTCTTCCATTTGCTACACACACACATACACAGACGCACACATGTATATAGTGTATTTAGTTCTGTAGCCACAAGAATTAGCAGCAGTTTTGGAGAGAAAAGGTAGGAGAAAGAATGCCCTGAGCATCCCTTTGAATAGCTCAGGCAAGAACAGGTGTTATTATCCCAGGAGGAAACTGTAGGTGACTTTTTTGTAATTGGAAGTGTGTCCTGCCCTGATAAGAACTTGTGGATAAGGAAACAAGAGACTCATAAATAGCCAAAGGGAAGAAAGCCAGAAAAGCTTGCTGTGCTCCTCCACTTAAATATACGTCATTTCTTTAGGGACTACAGGTTTTACAGAAAGATGAGGACTAATTTGGGATGCTACTTACCTTTGTTTCCAAAAGAAAAAGACTCCTCTAGAATGTGATTTTAAGTAGGCCATGGACCAAAAATAGGCCATAAGGCCTGCCAGGCAGCTTTATGAACTTCAAGGTTCTAGGATACTTCATCCATTGGAGAGTTCCCCAGTGCTTTAAACAGTATTAGAAAGAAAACAGCAGCAAAAAATCAACCATGCTAGTAAAAATCTCTCCTGCAAGAAATGATTGGGTGGTAGAACCTAAGTAGTTTTGTTGCTGCTTTGTTGTTGTTTTGTTGACTGGATGGTTTGTTCTGGATATTTGCTTACTTCTTGGCTTGTTGATTTTCAGTATATAAATATAACTTTGCAATGACAAGAAAAGAAAAGAAAAAAGAAATCTTTCAGGAGTCTTTAAGATAATATCATACATTTTTGAGGTTTTTAAGACTGAGATTCAGTTTTACTTTACCTAAATGGAATGTTATAATGCTGCACATTTTTGCTTATTCTACATTTTTGCTTATTCTTGAAACTCAGAAGAAATTCTGCCCATTGACAAGCTCTCATTGTGTATTAATCACAACATGAAACCCTCACTTACTCTCAAATTAAGTGTTCAGTGCTATGCATGTTATAAATGCATTCTCAGTGGCAAAATTTTCTTGGGGCTTAAGAAATTGTACTTTAATCGCTTTTAGCCAAAACAATTAGCAAAAATAGTACTTTGACATATAATGTCAGCATGTTCTTAGATTTTGATAAACGTAGACAAAATCAATAGATACATGAGGAGTGCCCACATGAAATCATCATACTTCAAAAGCTTTTCCTAGGGTAACTCACAACTGTAGACTTTTCCTTTCAGTAATAAGAAGCAACAGTGTTGATAACTAGAAAGCATCTAGCCAGCTTTCTATTCAAAGAGGACTTTTTTGAAATAATAATAATAATTCAACAAAACAAACAGAATCACTAACTTCAAAATACTCTCATACTTAAAAGTAATGTGAGTTTTAAAATTGTTTAGTGCTTCCAGTTTAGATATTTGGGAACTCTGTTTGCATCTACATGCCAACATTGATCGACTCCTTGAATTTGAATATTCCCCATAATCAGATCCCACTCCATCCATTTTTTCTTCACTCTCAGTTATACTTTTAATATACCACCCTATTATTTCTTTCCCTTCAGCATTTTGTTTGCTTTTATTCCCCTTTTAAAATGTGAAACAAAAAAATTTTATACGCTACCCCCTGCGTCCATGTCTATACCTGCTGTCTCATATCCATCCACTCTTCGACTGGTGACAGTCTGCATTGTTTCCATCTCTCTATAAAGCAGTTCTCATTAAATTCATCAATAAGCCCCTGATTTCTGAATCCAGTGAAGATTTATTTTTTTATCTTCCCTGAATTCTTTGTGGCATTTAACATGTCTGAGCACTCCCTCTTTCTTTGAGAACCCTCTTCCATTGACTTCTGAGATGACACTCTGTAGGTTCCTCTGCATAATGCTTATATACAGATGTTCTACATTTTTTCAGTTCCACAGAGTTTCTCTGTGTATCTGCACACATTTCCTTGGCATCCATTCCAAGTGTATATCGGAGACTTTCAGGTCTAGACCATCAACCGGATCTGTTGTGCTTTCTGTATACCATTGCGGGGTGCCAGCAAAGAAACTTGGGGATCACCTGGGAGCCCTCCTTCTTTCCTACCCCTGCATTTAAGGAATTACCAGTCTCACTGATTTTGCTTTCTTAATCTCTCTTCAGTTGTTGCTTTTTTCTCAGTACCCTATTGTCAGTACCCTTCAGACAGGGTTATATCCCACCTGCATTGCTAGAATAGCACTCCAATTTGCTGTCTTGTATCTAGTCTTGCCAACTCCATTCAGTCCACTCCTCTCATCTTCCTCTCTTTTAACATTTATCATATCACATCAATTTTTATTATATATTTGATTTTACTTATTCACTTATAAGTCATGCTCTTTGTTAGCTCATTAGGTACCAATTCTATATATTTTTTTAACATCTTTATTAGAGTATAATTGCTTTACATTGTTGTGTTAGTTGTTGCTGTATAACAAAGTGAATCAGCTATACGTATACATATATCCCCATATCCCCTCCCTCTTGCATCTCCCTCCCACCCTCACTATCTCACCCCTCTAGGTGGTCACAAAGCACCGAGCTGATCTACCTGTGCTATGTGGCTGCTTCGCACTGACTATTTATTTTACATTTGGTAGTGTACATATGTCCATTCCACTCTGTCACTTCGTCCCAGCTTACCTTTCCCCCTCCCTGTGTCCTCAAGTCCATTCTCTACGTCTGCATCTTTATTCCTGTCCTGCTTATTCCTGACTTACTTCACTCTGTATGACAGACTCTAGGTCCACCCATCTCACTACAAATAACTCAATTTCATTTCTTTTTATGGCTGAGTAGTATTCCATTGTATACATGTGCCACATCTTCTTTATCCATTCATCTGTTGATGGACACTTAGGTTGCTTCCATGTCCTGGCTGTAGTAAATAGTGCTGCAATGAACATATGTACCAATTCTATATTAATATTATTTTTGTATTTGTCATTCATTCCATATCATAGTACTTGTTATAAGTACTTAATAACTGTTTTTTTGGTAAATAGATATGTGAATAAATACAGTCTAACTGCTCCAAAGCCAGTTGATAATGACTGAGTGAGTAGTGGGGCATGGATAAGAGCTAGTCACTGAAATTGGAAGCATCATTCAGCAGCTGTTTCATCAACAGTCTGGGAGAAGTTTTCTATTTCTTCCTTGCATTTGTGAAAGTTGACTGTATTAAAAGCAGGGTTATTCATACATTTAATGTAGAGCTTAAATACAATTCAATGCTGAGTCTACTTAAGTATTTATTATATAGAGAGTACATGAGATAAATAAGTCAAATTATGTGAAAAAATTTAGGAAGTATGATAACCTTATTTTCTAATTTCTATGATAATATGCCCAAGGAATAGATTCAACCCAAAAATTGTATAGTTGTAGATCTGTCTAACCCAATTCACGTTACGTTATGATGTTAATGGTATGTCCAAATATCTTTCCAGTTCTTGATTAGGCAGAAGTGTACTTAAGGTCAGTCAAAATAAAAGGTCAAGTGCCACAAGAAATAATTTCTTTTAACTTTTGAAAATTTAAAAATTAATTTAGTGCTACATAGTTTTGGGGTTCACAGTGCATAGAAAATAATTTTGCAATGACAAAAATTACACATAGTAAATGTCCACATCTGAGTGCATTTATTGAGGAGTGTAATTTAGTTTGAGTCATTGGGAAAAAAGAGAACTGAGGTATTATAAAATGTGAAAAATTAAATGAAATGTATATTTCTGCTATTTTTGCATAAATTAGACCTTTTACTTCCAATTATGAAAAAAAAGTCTTTTTTGCCTCCCCTCTCTCTGGGTAGCTTGTTATCTGTAGCAAGTAAATTTCTAAGAAAAGTGCAAATATTCAAATACATTGTTTTAACATTTAAAAGAAAAGAATACATATTCAGACAATGCTACCATTTAAAAAAAGTTAAAGCTTAAATCATGAATTTTGTTTTATTAAAGATTTTTTTAAAATAGTGATCTGACAACAGTTATTGCTCTTTTATAAAGGTAGAAATATCACATTTTGCTTGAATATAGCCACGATTACTCTTTTCATCAGTAGCTTTGTTAGTAGGTCAAGGAGAAATCATACCTAAGAAGAAGGATCCATGGAGAAAAAGATGAACCATATCAGAATTAAAATTAAATTGAAAAAATTTAAATCAAGGAAACCATTTTTACTTCTTTCAGTATGATGTGCAAATTCATGCATTTTAAATGGGAAATGGGAAATTTCATAGCTGCTGAACAGCAGTGATGTGAGCTCTGTGGTCAGAGGGGATGAAGGGTACAATAAACCTGTGGCAGCTTTTGCTCATTTGAAGAAATTACATTTGAAATGTTCTGACTACATTATGGAGCCATAAGAAAATTTACAGTGATTTCTTTTTAGTGGAACAAAGTCCTTGCTCTTTTTCATCTCAGAATCATTTTCTAATTTTGCTACGCTTAAAGGGGAGTGCAAATTCAGTCATAGATGTACTTGCTGTGCACATACCTGCACAAACGCTCACACGTGTCAAAGTTTACCAGCTGTCTATATATTTATTAGTGTGTGTCAAACTTAGCCATCAACTAGAACTTATGTTTTAGTTAGAATATTATTTTATCTCATCAGTAAAATGCTCTTTACTTACTCTCTCTCTCTCGGCTGTTTTACCTTAGATGTATTTGTGATTTTTATTTAATATAATATGCAGTAGAATGAAAGGTTGTGTGCAATTAAAATCACGGTAACAATTATCTTTCTATCATGCAGAAGGAAATAGGTACTTTGACTAGATATAAAAAGTATCTATGATAATTAAATACATTCGTACTGTAGGAACTGAATTTGTAGAATATTGATTTCTCTGTTAAGTTATATAACTTTCCACTGGGCTACTTGCAACTTGATAATACACTGTTTTAAAACAAATATATTATCAAGTTGCAAGTAGCCCAGTGGCAAAATATTTTGCATTAAGACAGTCGCATAAATGTGCACTAAAATTGAATCTAACAGCAAAGATGAAGGTAGTGGTGACAAATTTAGAAAGAAACTCCAAGAATAAAGCTGTTTAGAAGCCATTAGTATACATGTGCTTTGAGAGTAGGGATGCAGTAATTCTTTCAGACATAAGAATTCTATTTTCCAAGTAACTCCGTTCATGTAAGCAATACACTTCATATAAGACAGGTTTCAGCTTCCAGCTGTTTTCTGATGTTGGAAAGTGAAACACTAGGGCTTGAAAGTGAAACACTGGAGCTTGAAAATGAAACACTAGAGTAGGGATGCAGTAATTCTTTCAAACATAAGAATTCTATTTCCCAAGTAACTCCATTCATGTAAGCAATACACTTCATATAAGACAGATTTCAGCTTCCAGCTATTTTCTGATGTTGGAAAGTGAAACACTAGGGCTTGAAATGGTTCTGGGGACACAGCCTTTCCTGTCAGGGATTCTAGCAGATGCTGATATAATTTAATATTCGTGGAAGACGGACCAAATATAGAATAGCATCAAATTGATTTTGCAGAGTTTTCAAGCCAGCTGTCCCTTGGTATTTACATGAAAGAAGTCTACAGTGTACCAAGTTGCATATTTTTGTGTGCAAGTTCTCAGCCATGGTATGTAGTCATTGGTGTTTTGACAGCCATCTGCTCAGGCCTTACTTTCTCTATTCAGCCATAGCTAAAATTGAACATTTTTCAAAGTGGAAAATTCCAGGTAGTTTTGACTATAAGAGAACATAAAACTAGCACTCAATATTAAAAATAAAAGCAATATTTTCTGCTTAGTAATAACCTGTATATTAAGGTGAATGTCTTCTAAATAGCTCTGAAAAATAAATAAGCTCCTTTAGAACAGAGACCATATCTTCTTATTGATTGAGTTTCATTTAATTGTGTGTAAAGCTCTAGCTAGACACAGAGGGAGTTACAGAAATGAATAACTTGACAGTGACTTAGCCAAAGGCTGACCTTGTCTTGTATACAGCAAGGCCTCCATAAATATTTGCTGAATGAATGAATGAATGAACAAGTTAGAATCCATACGTAATAACCTGTTTATTTGTAGAAATTTTCACCCAGAAACTTATAGGTTTTAATACACGGAGATACATGCACGCACACACATATGTGTGTGTGTGTGTGATAAGTATGTTTATATACTGTAAGCGAATGAAAGAAAGTTTGATAAGAACTTCTGAGCACTGACTATGCACTTCCTCGTATGCTAGGCATTCTGGTGATTTAAACAACTATGTAACATTTTTTTTTTCTCATCTCATAAGTACATTTGCATTAAAAGAATAAAATAAAGAACAATTTGTTTGAAACGAAAAATTGTTTAATAAAGATTCATTGATTTTTTAATGCAAAAGATTGGGAAAGGATGGATAATTTTTTTTAATCAAGATTTTGAGGGAAATATTATATTTAGACCCATGGAGAATAATTCAGGTAGGGAAATTAACACAACCTAGGTGAGGTGGGTAATGAGATAGTGTTTTCAGAATAAGATAAGGAAACTACTTGAGCATGGAATTTTAATTGAGAATAATAGAAGATAATTTTAGGGGAATTTAGGTAGGAAAGGTGGATTAGAGTGAGATTATGGAATACTTGAAATATCTAGATGAAACAATTATAGTTAGAGTCCAGTGACAGTTATTATAGGATCTGGAGTGATGCAAGAACTTGAAGAAAGTGGACTTCTTTGGAGCTTATTTTAACAATAATGCACAGGAATCTAACACATTATTATAATCTCTGCTTTTAACAAAAATGGGATTTAGGCTGCATCAGTACTGATGGAGGATAATGTAAATATTGAGTATATTTTGAAAAATAAGTATAAGATTTGATGATTCAAAGATGAAAGAAGAATTTGTCTTAGATCACTTTAAAACAATGCAAATACAGACACACAGTCAAATTTAAATTGTAAATTATTTGTATTGTTCTCTGCAGTGTAAGTTTAATTCATATTGTAAACCAGCCTTTTATGTTGAATTCATGCATTAAATGATTTATTTATCAAATATTTTTTGAATATTTTCTTGGGTCCAGCATTACAATAAGCAGATATTGGGGTGGCCAAAAAATTCGTTCAGGTTTTCCGTAAGAGCCCATGGAAAACCAAACGAACTTTTTGGCCAACCCAATATATTGTTAAACAAGTCTTCAGTTTAGTTTAGAAGAATGGAGACAATATAAAAATATTATTATGAATGCCTAGAAATCTTAGGTCCTCAAATCCATCTGTCAGTTTCACGAGCATGATTTACAAGCCTGCTTCATTACTGACAAGGTAGACAAAATATATATCTCTAAAGAATAACATTTTACTGGGCATGTTTGTTGTAGCCAAGCAAATATATAGCGTTCTGAAAGTGTTGTTTAAATCTCTTGTTTCAACATGCTTGGGACCAGTTAATGTTTACAGTTTTGTGAGTGAATAAATCTATATACTGAAAACATTTTGTTCAATAAGTTGACCTTCTTGAGTTCTGAATAAATTTTGGAGCCTTAAGTTTAATCTTCTATATGTGTCTAAGTTTAATCTTTTTGTATTATCAATGCTTTACTGTAATTATTTTAACATTTTGAATAAAATAATTACCTTTTGGAATATTTTACTCTGACCAGTAACTTCTAGCCATAAGCCAATCTGGTAGCAGTTGTGAGATTCAGTATCAACAAGAAAAAAATAACCAACCCTTGGCTGTCTTGACATGACTGAATCCACCAAATATATACACACACACACACACACACACACACACACACACACACACACACACACACACACACACACACACACACACACACACATATACATATATATCTCACTTCCAAAGTGATTCAGGGCATATTATCTAGATATGATTTTAGATGATGTAGTATATTATTAAATTAACCAGTAGTGCAAAAATAGATTAAATATTATTAAAGATACAAGGAGAGAAGTTAGAGAAGTGGGCAGACAGAAATCATAAGTTTCTTATATAAAACTGAAGAGCAATTTACTTTGTAAGCAAAAATCTCATGACACTAAAACAAGATGACGAAGAAATTACACTGTGTGCAAGTGTGGAGAAAAAAATAGCTTGTGATACCATAGTGATCTGAGAGCTCATTATACATCAGCAATGAAAAGCTCTAACTACCATGCAATTAAAATACTAGAGAGTATAAATAAGAGTGTATCATGTGTGGTGGCATATAAAAATTTAGAAGTGGGTGGAATTTTAGTAGAGTGATACTCTTGAAAAAGGAGACTGATTAGGAATATTTAATTAGAGAACAGTTACACAGACAACTTCTGTAATATCTTTCAAGCAAGAATGTCTCATTTTGGATATCATACTTATAGTAAGAATGATACGCCAAAGATGCATCAACATCCTGTATGCTGATTGGAATGTTCTCTTTCACGGCCAATAGTATATATCCTATACTCCATTAACGTCCCTCTGTCAACTTGACTGTCAAGCAAGATTGAAAGCTGAATAAGTTTCAATGCGGATAACTAGTAACCACCGCAAGTTATAGAGTCCTATTCGTCTCTTCTCTGTGTCCTAAACTCATTGATTCTAGTGATGATAAAATGCTTTTTGGACAGCTACATGTAAAAGAATGAAATTAGAACACTCCCTAACACCACACACAAAAATAAACTCAAAATGGATTAAAGACCTAAATGTAAGGCCAGACACTATCAAACTCTTAGAGGAAAATATAGGCAGAACACTCTATGACATAAATCACAGCAAGATCTTTTTGACCCACCTCCTAGAGAAATGGAAATAAAAGCAAAAATAAACAAATGGGACCTAATGAAACTTCAAAGCTTTTGCACAGCAAAGGAAACCATAAACAAGATGAAAAGACAACGCTCAGAATGGGAGAAAATATTTGCAAATGAAGCAACTGACAAAGGATTAATCTCCAAAATTTACAAGCAGCTCATGCAGCTCAATATCAAAAAGACAAACAATCCAATCCAAAACTGGGCAGAAGACCTAAATAGACATTTCTCCAAAGAAGATATACAGATGGCCAACAAACACATGAAAGAATGCTGAACATTGTTAATCATTAGAGAAATGCAAATCAAAACTACAGTGAGATATCATCTCACACTGGTCAGAATGGCCATCATCAAAAAATCTACAAACAGTAAATTCTGGAGAGGGTGTGGAGAAAAGGGAACCCTCTTGCACTGTTGGTGGGAATGTAAATTGATACAGCCACTATGGAGAACAGTATGGAGGTTCCTTAAGAAACTAAAAATAGAACTACCATATGACCCAGCAATCCCACTACTGGGCATATACCCTGAGAAAACCATAATTCAAAAAGAGTCATGTATCAAAATGTTCACTGCAGCCCTATTTACAATAGCCAGGACATGGAAGCAACCTAAGTGTCCATCGACAGATGAATGGATAAAGAAGATGTGGCACATATATACAATGGAATATTACTCAGCCATAAAAAGAAACGAAATTGAGTTATTTGTAGTGAGGTGCATGGACCTAGAGTCTGTCATACAGAGTGAAGTAAGTCAGAAAGAGAAAAACAAATACCGTATGCTAACATATATATATGGAATCTAAAAAAAAAAAAAAATGGTCATGAAGAACCAGGGACAAGATGGGAATAAAGACACAGACCTACTAGAGAATGGACTTGAGGATACAGGGCGGGGGAAGGGTAAGCTGGGACAAAATGAGAGAGTGGCATGGACGTATATACACTACCAAACGTAAAATAGATAGCTAGTGGGAAGCAGCCACATAGCACAGGGAGAGCAGCTCTATGCTTTGTGACCACCTAGAGAGGTGGGATAGGTAGGGTGGGAGGGAGGGAAATTGAAGAGGGAAGAGATATGGGGACATATGTATATGTATAACTGATTCACTTTGTTACAAAGCAGAAACGAACACACCATTGTAAAGCAATTATACTCCAATAAAGATGTTTAAAAAAAAAACAAAACGCTTTTTGAAGATCTTTGCAATACTTGCAGTGGTATTTATTTGGTAGGAGCTCTACAGAAAATTAGAACATTTAAAGTGATTGAAGTTATTAAAGAACATAAAGTTGGTGGTGATGAGTTATTATCTTAATGTCTACTAATAATTGGAGAAAAAAGACATGCTTCCAAATAATCATGAGAAAAACTAGGAAAAAGCCCCCACAAGACCAAAGGACATTTTTGAAAATGTTTTTAGCCTGCAATACTAAACTATTTTGGGTCACATTTTGACAGTAGTTTTTCAGAAATTTTCAAATTTCGAAAATCGTAAGTGGATTTTTTAGCAATGGCATGGTTGCTTTTTCCTCAGATCTCTAGGGCAACTAATTGTAGAGCCTTCTTGCCTTTATCCACTGCAAAGGCTACCTCTGCCTTTAGGTTAGAATACAGAGGTTTTCCCTTTGAAAGCAGCTGACTCAGAATCAGACGCCTTCTCAGAGATCCATACCTATAATTTCTGCATCTCCAAACTTAGGTTTCAAGTCCTTGCCTAGGTATTTAAGGTGAAGATTAGTTAAATCTGGTTTCTTTGGGCTTATAGCCATATTTTCCTTAGGACACCCTCTGGGCTTGACCTCTGGCCAGACTTACTTTGAGTATCTTCGAAATGCTCTCCTTGCTGCCTGCTGTCACCCCCTAATTCCAGTCCTTCATTTATCGTTTCTAATACAATTTATGCAAAAATTCTATTATATAATTCTCTGGCACTAGTTTGAAGCTCTGTGAAGGTGGAAGGTTTGCCTGTGTTGTTCATTCTTGTATTAATTCGCTGCCTAGCTGAGTGGAGAGTTGGAGGAATTCAATGAATTTGTTACATGCAGTCGAAAAAAAACTGGGATTGGATTTGAAAAACACAAGTTCTGTATTTAGGAAATGGTCTATCATTATTGATGTTCTATTATTTCATCTATATAATCGAGTGAATAATGCCTATACCATCTATCTTATAGTTTTGTTGTGAGAGTCAAGCGATAAATGAAAATCTTTGTAAAATTCAGTGCTACTCTTTTATTATGATCAATGAATTGCATTACTCAAACAAATGTTAACAGTACATACCATGCGACAAAGGAAAGTTCATGGTTCTTGGTTTTGTTTTTGTTTGTTTTAGTTCAAACGAGAACAAATATTCTTACTCCAGAATTTTTAAAAAGAAGTTAGAACTGATGTGATGAAATCAATTCACCGAATCTCATTCACTTTTGATATTCATTAATATTATGAATATTAACTGAGCATCTATTTGATGTCAGTGACTCTGGTTGTCTCTGAGAATAAAAAGATTCATGAATTATGGTCTCTGCCCTCAAGGAACTTAGAGTTTAGTGGTCAAAGAATGTTGGTAAAAATGCAAAAGCAAAAGTGACAAAAACCTCATTATATACGAGAGTTTATATGTGCTTGGTAAATGAAAAGTATTATTAGCAACACTATGCTAAATGACTGTAAAATGCTGATTTTTTGCTTCAAGTATTTACAAGAGCAAACAGAATATTTGTGAGTTTTCTTGCATATTTATATGTGTGTTCAAACAGCTGCTGGAGAACAAAGTGTTTTGCTATAAACACTGTCAAATCTCACTTTGAAAAAAATTTGTCCATAAAACAAGTATTTCCATAGATATACTAAAGCTGCATAGAATTTGCTTTTAAAGCATAAACTAGAATTAGATGCTTGAGTCAGCTGTGAAGTATTTTTTCATACAACTCTCATTCTAATTCTTCAGCCTATGGATCAGGCTAAGACCTGGTACAATTTGAAAGGGATAATACAATATAAAGTTCCAGTGATGAGCATAACTTTAACATTGTATTTATTAGAACCATACATTTATATATTTATATCTTCCAAAATTTTTTTTTTGTAGAGGGGCTTTGGGATGAGGATGGACATAGACCAGGGTGTGGGGAAATACATCAATCAATAAATCTAACTTCTGATTTATCAACCAAACCAATCTAATCCCAGAGAGAATTCAAAGTTGCTCACATAAAACACAAAAGATAGTTTTATTTTCTAAGATAGAAAATAAGAAACTACCCAGAGCTTAGGGACTTGGATTTAAGAAGACAATTAACACAATAAACTTTAAGGAAATAATGGTTTTAGCCCTGGAGACTAACGTTGTCTGTGTTGTCAAGGCACTAAAACAATAAAAGAGATGTATCAGTGGAGTTTTTTTGTGTGTGTTGGTTTTGTTTTGCTTTTTTCATGTTTTATTCTTTTATATTTTGACAAAAGGAAGTTTTCCACTTCTTCAGACTAGGCATACAATTATACCCTAAGTTCTAAGGTTAATTTCTCCTTAGAGAATATTTTTGAGCACCTTTGTGTGTCCAGCCCTCGCTAGGCCCTGAGAATACAGTGGAACAAAGTAAATAAAATAAACATGGTTTCTTCCTTCATGGAGTTTCTATTCCAGTATGGGAGATAGACCTTGGGTAAGTAATCATTAAATAAAATTACACATGGGCAAAGTATGGCATATTTAGGGATTAAAATGGGGGATTGTTTAGAAAGGGTTAGGAAAGATCTCAGAGGAATTAAGGTATAAGAAAAAAAGATTTGTGAAAGATAGGAAGGTATAAAGAGTGGAGGAAAGTTAAGAGGCAGGGATTTCTAGGCAAAATCCTGAGGAAGGAAAAAACAGAGCCTTGTTCTAGAAACTAACTAAAGGTAGTATTCTTTGAATGTGATGAGAGAATATTATATAAAATAGGATAATAATTTTAAATTTTAACCTAGGTGCACTTATACTCCCTTGAAAGATGTTAAGAGTGACTTGATCAGATTTGCATCTTAAGAAAATCCATTTTGTTAAAAATGGATTGAAGAAAGGCAAAGGGTAGTCAGAAGTCCATTTAAGAAGCTACTGCAAAAATCCAGATGCTAAAAATGCCTGTGACTCGGCCTTCGCGCTGGGGAGAAGCGTATGGATCTGAAATTAATTTTGGACTTAGAATAGTTCTTGGTGATGGAATGCATCCACAATGACTCCTAGCTTTCTGTATGAGACACTGGGTGGGTAAAATAAAATGTGTTGAGCTAGAAATAACTCAGGAGTAGCTAATTCAGGGCGGTTGTGTGGGGACGGTGGTGGTGCCTGAGCACTGGAAATCACAAGCTCTGCTTTGTGTAGATTAAGTTTGAGGTGCTGGTGAGACATCTAAGTGGAGGTTGTATGCTATTTGGATAATTAAACCAGGAGCTTCAGAAAAAATATCTGGCCTGGAGATATAACTCCACATTGACTATGCAGATGGTATGTAAATGGTTTAGAAGTAGATGAGATTATTGCGGATTATTTGGAGATTATTTGGGGATTATTTGGAGATTACTTGGGGATGCGAATGAAATAAGAAAAGGGTCTAGGATCAAGCCCTGAGGAAGTCTAATACTTACTGATAAAAACAAATGAAAAAGATCATAGTAAATGAATGTGACTTTTCTTTTTCCTTTTGTCTAGATCTTTTAAGCCAGAGGAAGCACAATGTAGAATAGCGTTTTTGGTTTTGTTTTAAAAAATATCTGTTTCATCATTAGAAATAAGAAATTGTCTAGCAGTCCTTAAAGAGCAGGACCCATGGGGAACAGTCTTTCCTGCTGCCATTATATGCACCAAAGCTTACTTGAGTCCCTTCTGATAGTTTTGTTTGAGGGCCGTAAATATAAGCTCATGCTCTTTGCAGAGCAATTAATTTAGAGCTTTCTTATATTTTTGTACTTTGGATTGTCAACAGCAGACACAGACACAAAGTTTTTATTTTGTTTTCTATACACCTCTGTTGTGGGGTAATTGCCAATTTGAGGCTCTAAATTTCGTTTTCAGTGACTTAAAATTGTTTCACATTTCCTCTCCTTTGCCTTTTTTACTTCTCATTTTGAGTTTGCAGACAGACCTGCCAAAGAGACATCTAGTTTATAGGCTTGGTTTTGGAAGCCAGGCAGGAGAGAAGAGAGCAGATACTGAACATATGCTCTGCTGATATGGATGAAGTGAGATTGGAGGAAGCTGGGAAACAGTCTATTTCTCCCTAACTGCCACCCCCTCAATGAATATTTTGGGTACCCTTATGTTAGAATATTCTAAGTAAGTGCCCCAGCTATAATAATTATTTTTTATCATATGATTTTGAAAACTTCTAGGATGATTCACGATTGTTCTACAAGTGGAACATTAAAAAAATTAAAATAAAAACAAAGCAGTTTGTAGATACTAATTTTAAATGGATAGTGGGTGAGATTTCCACGCAAATAGAAAGGAATGGAAGTTTTGTGACCAGGGCAATGTCCACCAGGTCCTCAACAAATAATGGAAGTGGGAGTAGTGGGGATCTGTATTTTGGGGATATAAATTTGAAGTTTGAAAAAGAATCTATTCAATCTAGCCCTAGAGATGATATTTTGCTGAATTTAATTTATTTATTTATCCATCTCAAGAAGTCTTTATTGATCAGATATAGTGTGGTCAAGTTCAATTTAATGAGCCTACGGTAGTTAGAGAGTTGGTTTAAAATATATATATTTTGAGGAGTTTGAGGAACTTTGAGTACAAATGCCTTATTTTGAGTCACTGTCATAGAGATGTACTGTCATGTCCTTCCTGGTGTATCTGTTAGTGTTCTTACCAGAAATCCATGTCATAATGACAGTTATTTTCTTATATATATCATTTTAGGTTATTGAAAATCCATGATGTAATCCTGTCTTAATAAGATTAATAATATGCTTTGTCAGAAATTTAATAAAATCCTATAGCGCTTGGTTGGGTCAAGTGGCTAAGATGGCATTTGAGTTTATTATGGCCCTTGTAATCCTTATTTTAGTCAGAATATCTGTACATAGAGTTGATATTCCATAAGCAAAACTTGCTTAAGACCCTTTGGAATATGTGTGTTTGCATCTGGTTTATTTTGTGTCTGATAATAATAAAAATACTTAAATTTTCATCTTTGCTTAGAATAAACTAAACAATTTTTAACATGTACTAAGTAGAAATTGTACTACTTTTTCTGATTAGAAAAGAAGAAAGGAGACCAAACCAACCCTTAAGCCTCCAAAAATATCCTTTTATTTTGGAAGCTGAAAAGAGAACTGAGCAACAGTACAAGACATATTGGAAAGGCCTGTTAGGATGAGAATACATGCCCTCCTTTTGTTTTTCTTCTGAACAACTGGATTCAGCATTATTTTTTTCCAGCTTACAAACATGGTTGTGTCTGGATGGCTAGTAGTTCACATTGGACTGATTTTCTAGTTCTGTAAAACTCTTCATCTGCATCATGGATTAGGAGCATTAACTTACTTCCTGCAGTGCACAGCTGGAAATCATTCTCTTCGGCAACATGTTGTTTTGTCCCATTTTTGTTTTATACCAGTGTGTTCCTACACACCCACATAGCTCAGGATTTCAGACAAGTATCTCCTTTTCTTCCTTGACATGTCTTAGAACATTTTAAATTGGCATGTTCTCTTTTGTCTTTCAAATGCTGAATTACTTGCAAACAGCTCTGTTTGCCTGCATGAGAATTTTTAAAAGTGCTCCACAGACCTAGAGACTGAAATGGAAAGTCAGAAACATTCAAACAGTTTCCTCTTATTCGTTTGAGAGGGGAGAGATGCTTGGCATAAGCGAGCAAGAGAAATATTGTGTATCAAGACTAGGATGGCAGAAGGAGGCGGGGGGAGAAATGTGCATTGTATTACTGTAAAAAATATGTGATGATTTTTAAAAGTTATTTAAAAATTGAATATATTGGAGAGAATTCATTGACTGGATGACTTTCCCATAGCAAGTCTCCAAGTACTGTCTGTTATCAATTATGTTAACGATGGTCTTTGTGAGTTGGACTGTAGATGTTAACAACAAACATTATTTGAGAAATTAAAATACATATACTGATATTTAACATGTCTATCAATATCTCTGAATGTTAATGAAAAATATTATAGTATGCTAGGCACAGGTAGTGAAGACAGCTACTCGACAATATTCATTTAGTTTAATATTTTAACTGATGAAAACAAGAAAATATATTTAGGAATTCTTTTTGCCAAACTACATTAGGAAGATTTTCTTTTAAGATATGAGTTATATCACTGTCATTTTAAAATGGTGGTTCACCAAACGTCACACAGTTAAATATAATTAAGATAAAGAGCACGATGGAAACAAACAAATAAAATAAGCTAGAAGGAAACTTTCATCATGAAACATAATTAAAAAAATTTTTTTTTAACATCTTTATTGGAGTAGAATTGCTTTGCAATGGTGTGTTAGTTTCTGCTGTATAACAAAGTGCATGAATTTATTCTCATTCAATAAATTTAAATCTGAGTGCTATTATAGGCTAGCTAGTATTATCCCCGTACTCAATAATGTTATAGACCGGAGATCCACTGTAAAAGATATTAAAGTTTCAGTGTGATAAGGGTTATAATAAAATATAAACTAAGTACTATGTAGACACCAAGAAGGTAATAACCAATTCTGTGTTGCAAAGTCGAGGAAACATTTTTACAGAGGTGTGGATATTTGAGCTAGGTCATGAAAGATGAGTAGATGACCATGTAAGCAAAAAAAGGAAAATGTTCTATGGACAAGATAATGTCATGACAAAGAATTTTCAAAGCTCCTGATATATTTGTAAACAGTAAGATGTTAGTACTCTGGTTGTGTAGGAAGGCATGAAAGAGTATGGAAACAGATGAGTTTAGAGAGGTAGATAGGGGCCTGATTATAAATGTTCAGATTACCAAGAAATTTGGCTGCTATGTTATAGGCAACAGACAACTCACAGAGGTTTTAAACAACAAGGTGATATGATCAGACTTAATTTTTAGGAAGGTAATTTCTCCAGCAGTTTGGAAGATGAATGGAAGTGGAGTCATGAAGGAAGACTAGTATGGGTGCTGTTGCATTAGATGTAAGATCAGATAGGATATGTTTACCTGAAAGGATAGATAGATAGATAGATAGATAGATAACATTAAGCTGCGGACAAAACAATTAATTGGGAGCAGAGATCTTAGAATTAAGATTAGAAGTAAGACATATTTGTCCTTAAAGTACCTTTTTTTTTTAACATTTTCTGGTTTCTGTGGAGTAACATTTTATTAATGCTGGTTTATGTTCACCTATTTAGTAAGAATGACAGAGATTTGGGGGATGAAGATTACTGTGAATCAGTTACCAATATTTTTGTAGATGGTCTTCATGAAGTCAGTCAACGGAGGTGAGCACTTAGAAAGGTTGGGTGACTTGGAATTTTTAAGAAGTTATGAGTGCCAACGAGAGGAACTGATTTGTAAGTAGCATTTAGAAGCCAGAAGGAGGCTATTTTTCCTTTTCCAGTGCTTCTAGGGATCCACTGGGGAAATCTATGAAGTGTCATTGTCAGAGGAAATCAAAGCTTCAATTACAATAAGCAGGTGGAAGGAGTGCTTTCTTAAAAAGGAAAATTTGGTAATAAATTATAGGACTTGTAAAACTACGATGGAAGTTGGCCTGTGGGTGTGCATATAGAAGGGAAAAGGAGAACTAGATGACACAGAACTCAGGAATGATGTAGGAGGTGAGAAGGATTTTCATTTAGAGCAGGAAGAGGAGTGAGGCAGGGTGGATCTTTAATGATAAAATTAATTCTAATTTATTTGGGATTACAGTAATTGTGTTTGAAAATCAGCTGTGCCTTTTAGGTTCTGGGAGTTATTTTCCTCATTTGTAAAGCTCAAATTCGAAATGGTCTTGTTTTTCCTACTGGATAACAACCCTCTGGCTCTTCACCTAGAGAAACATTGCCTAAATCCTAAGGAACGAGTCTGAATTGTGCCACACAGTAGATCACTTACTGATATGTAAAATGCATTTCTCTGTGACTCACTTGTAGTTATTCAAAAGACAAACATGTATTAAATATGATGCTGTGTCAAAGTTCTTCATTTTTATAAAATAAAAGCTGGAAGAGCTGGAAAGCTGTACAGGAAAATAAATTCACCTGCTGTTTGCTGGCCAGCAGGTGTCTTGGAAAGACATTCAGCTGTTTTGCTAATTCAGGGTTTTCTTTCTCTCCATTCTTCTGATTCTGAACAGGATTGAAAACAGTTTCCCTTTGTAGTATCTAACCAGTTTTTCCACATTTGATTTGACAAATGTCAAATTAAAATTCTGTTGTTACTGGTATTGATAATTTATAAAAGCCAAAGAATGACATGAATTATATATACATATATGTACATATATGTGTATGTGCATATATGTGTATGTATGGTTATACACACAGATATATACTTATATATATTATTTCTTTTTTTTCTTTTGTTTCTTCTTTTTGGCTGCATTGGGTCTTCGTTGCTGTGTGCGGGATTTCTCTAGTTAGGCGAGTGGGGGCTACTCTTCGTTGTGGTGCGTGGGCTTCTCATTGTGCTGGCTCCTCTTGTTGCAGAGCACGGGCTCTAGGTACGTGGGCTTCAGTAGTTGTGGCACGCAGGCTCAGTAGTTGTGGCTCGCGGGCTCAGTAGTTGTGGCTCGCAGGCTCAGTAGTTGTGGCGCACGGGCTTAGCTGCTCCACGGCATGTGGAATCTTCCCAGACCAGGGGACGAACCCGTGTCCCTTGCATTGGCAGGTGGATTCTTAACCACTGCGCCACCAGGGAAGTCCTCCAATTTTTTTTTACTGATCTCATGTAATATTTTTTATTCTAGATATTGCATTTTTCAGTTCCAGAATGTATATTTCATATTTTTTGTAGTTTCTATTCTCTGTTTTTTAATATAAGCATTTTTGTGTGTGTGTCTTTCATCATAGTTATGAAAGCTGCTTAAAATTTTTTGTGTCCTAATTCCAACATCTGGTTGATATCAGTGTTTGTCTCCATTCACTGCTTTTCTTCTAAGTACTGGTGGCATTTTATTGTTTCCTTGTAAGTCTATCTAATATTTTTTTGTAAAATTGCATTCTGGATGTTGTGAACAATCCATGGTAGAAAACTTAGGATTCTGATATGTTCTGAAGAATAGTTATCGATCTTATAGTTTTGTGTTTTACTGGTTAACTTATCTGGACTGAAACACTCTTGTCTTTCCTATGGAATGCAGCAACTATGATCACTGTTTTGTTCTTTTGGTCCAATCGGGGGTACTTGGAGTCTGCCTAGGGCATATGCATATCTGTTATTGATGAGAGATTTGGGAAGAGTTTATACACATATTTTGAGGTTCCCTGTCTGTGGCTTTCTTTTTTCCAGTATTTCTTCCTCACTTTACAGCAGCTGTGATCATTCTTGGTTCTGTTTTCTGATTCTTCAAGACAGTAAAGTAAAAAAAGAAAAAACAAAAAAGGCAGTGAAATTGTGGGTTTCTACTTGAGTTTTAGCCACCTTGCATGGGCAGTCTGAGACACATCCATTATCTTCCTTCTAAGAATACACATCCTCCTGGTTTAACTGTTTTGAGTTGTTCTTCAATGTCTTCAAGTATTTGAGATTTTTAAAAATATATTTTATTTAGAATTCATAGCTGTTATCTGTGAGTGATTTAATAGGAGCTACTTCACAATTACTGAAAGTAGAACCTCCATATGCAGGTTTTATAGATGCTTCTGCCATTTAAAACCAAAATGTGGAGTTTTAAGGCAGATCATCAAAATCATGCAAAATTGTATGACTAGAGCACAGTATGTGAGTAAGCAAATATAGTCTAAAAACATTCAAATAAAAACAGTGACAATTTGGTGAATTTTTAAATGTTTGCCATATTGTAGCAAAATTTCTATTTTTCCCATGATGTAAATTTTTCTAGACTATTTACTAAATGTATATATTATAGAAAAGAATTTATTATATTATTCTCTATATAGTATACATATTCTAATCTCCAATAAAATATATAGTATAGGGAGAATAAATATTATTTGTTTTTTGTTTAGACTTTGTTCTTTAAGCCACAAATCCAACTAAATTTACTTAGTCTAGATACTATTCAGAAAAAAAAATGTCAGACATAATTGTATTGGTAACGATAACTGGCTTTTATGTCATTAACATTACATGACCTCAAATTAAGAATTTAATTAAGAGGTTGTAAGTCAGTACTCTATAAAGGTTCACCATCTATTTGTAGTTCATTTACACTTGCAATGTTTATATAATCTTAACCAAGTAACCCATATTGAATATAGCAATAAATATTGCTCTGCTGCTTTTGAATGGGAATAAATAGGTACAGTCTAATACATTTAACTTATAATGAAAATGGGCTGCAATCTATAATACAACCTGCTGAAAATTCAGTAGAAGCTCAGATATTGAATGACTCTTCAAATTGGTCGTTAGAAACTACTTGGGGAACTTCCCTGACCAATACACTTTACTGATTTTTTAAAATAAACAACAAAATTGCTAATAAAATTTCAAAAGTCACCTGTTCCCTGATCACAAAGCAAGGCAATTAAATTATGAAAAGGTTAATTTTGAGCACATGATCAATAAATGTAACAAACAAATCAATGGAAAGAACTGGAAGAAAATAAATGTAAATTATATTAACATCTTTAGTTTATGATTGGAAAACTCTATGAAACAACAAAGGGGTGGTGACTGGGTAAGTTATTTCTTTTATTAAGTATGTAAATTGATAAACTCTGCCAAGGACCAGGTTTTTCTTCATGCCCTGATGAGAATTAGCCTTCTGAGTTAAAGAGCTGAGTTCAGATCTTAGTTATTGATCTTGGTAATTCATAACTTTGTGCATATTGTTTGTCTTCTCTGAGCTGCATTTTCTTCACTTGTAAAATGGGACTAATAAAATCTACATAATGGGGTTACTGGTGATTAAATCATATTAATGAATATGAAATAGCTTCTTAATGTTACTTCTATACCCATAATTCTTTTATAACCATGTCATTTTGCTCACATTTTATTCATTTAATGCTGTGGGTAATTTGGGATGTAATCCAATTCTATATTTTGGAACATACGACATAGAGGAAAATAATTTTCACCAGCCATCTTCCCATCTCGGCTCCCTCCCATGATTCCTCAGATCTGAGAAAGTCCAGGCCTACCCAGCTCCAATTAGGTCTCACAGGGCTGTACCAAAGCAGGGCATGGGGAGTCTCACCCATACCTACAAAACAGAACCCAAAGTCAGGGTCAAGGTCAAGACTAGGCAGAGGTGAGGGAGACAAAGATCACAGAGTAAAACTGACAATGTCCTGGGGCAGTTTTAGAGATATTGGCTCCTGCCTGAGAAGGCTTTTGTGTAAGTAAAGTGGCTTTTGTTTGAAGAAGCTAGAAGGGGCTTAACTATCTAACTTCATCCTGCTGGCCAGCAAGGTGTTTTGACCTCTTAAGAACAGGATTCTCAGCGTATTTCTTCCTTCCTACTACCTACTTTTTTAATACTATAAATTATAATTTTAAAGACCTAGAAGAAAATCCCACTAAAATTACTGACAATGACAAACAGGTAATGGTTTGGGTTGATATACATGTGAACCATTGTGCATACTCTGTGTATAATCTGTAGGTAGCTATACTATATCTATATCTACATCCATATCTGCATCTATATATGATCACATAATCTAACAGGTTAGAACAGTTACAAATTCAGTCCTCTTGTCAGTCACTCAGCATTCATATAAGCTTTCAGAATAAAGTCCATACTCATATAATATTCCCTCTGCCTGGTATGTTTGTTTTTTTCTTCTTCATTTTCTATATCAAAAACATTTCTATTTCTCCTCCAAGATTCAGATCAGGATCACTTCCCACAATAAGCCCATCTTAATAGTATTTTCATTCCCAAACCCCCAAACCTTTTATGGTATCTGGCATAGTATGTGCTCAACATGTTTTTTTTTTTTTTATCATCTTTATTGGAGTATAATTGCTTTACAATGATGTGTTAGTTTATGCTTTGTAACAAGATGAATCAGTTATACATATACATATATCCCCATATCTCTTCCCTCTTGCATCTCCCTCCCTCCCACCCTCCCTATCCCACCCCTCTAGGTGGTCACAAAGCACCCAACTGATCTCCCTGTGCTATGTGGCTGCTTCCCACTAGCTATGTATTTTACATTTGGTAGTGTATATATGTCCATGCCACTCTCTCACTTTGTCCCAGCTTACCCTTCCCCCTCCCCATATCCTCAAGTCCATTCTCTAGTAGGTCTGCGTCTTTATTCCTGTCTTGCCCCTAGGTTCTTCGTGACCCTTTTTTTTCCTTAGATTCCATATATATGTGTTAGCATACAGTATTTGTTTTTCTCTTTCTGACTTACTTCACTCTGTATGACGGACTCTAGGTCCATCCACCTCACTACAAATAACTCAATTTCGTTTCTTTTTATGGCTGAGTAATATCCATTGTATATATGTGCCACACCTTCTTTATCCATTCATCTGTCAGTGGACACTTAGGTTGCTTCCATGTCCTGGCTATTGTAAATAGAGCTGCAGTGAACATTGTGGTACATGACTCTTTTTGAATTGTGGTTTTCTCAGGGTACATGCCCAGTAGTGGGATTGCTGGATCATATGGTAGTTCTATTTTTAAGGAACCTCCATACTGTTCTCCATAGTGGCTGTATCAATTTACATTCCCACCAGCAGTGCAAGAGTGTTCCCTTTTCTCCACACCCTCTCCAGCATTTATTGTTTCTAGATTTTTTGATGATGGCCATTCTGACCGGTGTGAGATGGTATCTCATTGTAGTTTTGATTTGCATTTCTCTAATGATTAATGATGTTGAGCATTCTTTCATATGTTTGTTGGCAATCTGTATATCTTCTTTGGAGAAATGTCTGTTTAGGTCTTCTGCCCATTTTTGGATTGGGTTGGCTCAACATGTATTTTATGAAATAATAATTGTATAGCTAAATGCAAAATAATGATGAATGACAGAAGAGAAACCTTATTTATTTAATAATAAATCATTTAGCAACCTAGAGAATACAATGTCTAAAGGTAGAGAGGTAATGTTCTGGGGATGATTGAATTATTTTAACATTTGTAACCTGACAAATTTCACAAAATGGCTGAAATGCAGAATGGAGGTTTCAGTAAGACTTGTGTCAATAACATGAAGATAACAGAAGACTTTTTTAAAAGTATGTTTTAGAGACAGGATTTTCTGATTATGTATTAGAGGTTAAAAATTAAGAAGATAGTTTTAGAATTCATATTTAAGACCCAGAAAGAAAAAAAAGGTTCGCTTGATAACACATGCTACTTATGTAGTGTACTTACTTAAGTCAGATATTTAATTATAACTGATTATTCCCTTTTCATTTAATTTAATGCTCTGGAAAACATCCTATCTTAATTTCATTTTAAAATGCAGCAAAATCATCCCACACACCTTCATTTGTTCATCTTTTTTAGGTTTATTCCCTGCTGTCCTGAATCTTGCTTCCAGTGCTCTCATCACCACAAATGCAACATGTGGAGAAAAAGGACCTGAAATGTATTGCAAATTGGTAGAGCACGTCCCTGGGCAGCCCGTGAGGAACCCTCAGTGTCGGATCTGCCATCAAAACAGCAGCAATCCACACCGTACGTATTTTAGGATGAATTTGTGTGGCACTGGGTAGGAGCTGTAATTGAGGATGTTGAGGTCAAAGTGCATTAAAGTCAAAGGGTTTGTGGTCCCCCAAATTTCTAGAACTTTACTTCCACTGTGAACCTTACAGCCCCTCTCTGTCACTTAACAAACGTTATTGGAATTCCTTATGTGTAGTGGGTGTGGTGCTTGAGGAGAGTTTTCTAGCTGAAGACTTGTGGCAGTCCTTAAGTTTATCACTTGCAGAAGATTATCTGAAGATGTGGTTATTAATTCATGTTTTAGTCATTCAGTGGTCACTTATATGCCAGGTACTTTGCTGGGGATCCAACAGGAATAAGATGTGGACTCTGACTCAGTTGAAGAAGTGGCAGAAAGCAGATTATTGCTGTGTAATGTGGTAGGTACCAAGGAAAGAATGAGCATAGGGGCTTTAGGGAGAAAAGGGAGGGTTACAAATTTAGTCCTGGTGTAGATGAAGGCTTGCCAGAAGTGACATCTAAACTGAGACCCAAGGACAAATATGAGCTGAGCAGGCAAAGGGGAGACAGAGGGAAGAGAAGGAATGCCAGGAAGAGGTTTCAGAGTAAGGCAGAAAAGAGTACTTGCTCAGGGAACTAACAGGTAGTTAGGAATGGCTGCAACTGAAGGTGTCAGAGGGCAGAGGGTAGGGATGAGTCTGGTACAGGGCTGGAATCAGACTATACGGTTCTTAAACACCACAAGAAGAGCGTTTCAAGGAAAGGAGTCATACAAAGCCCTCTTGGGTGGCCTCTAGGAACCACACTGATATCTCAGACTCATTCATGCGTTTATTCAGCAAGCATTTGAACACCAGCTACTAGAAATGCATTCTACTGGAGCAGAGTGTTGAATCATACATAGTCCTTGACTTAAAGGACTTGGAGGGGGGAATAGGGGAAACAAAACTAAATTGAGTGCTAAGGGAACATCTAGAGATTCCTGGGAGAAAGTGACCATGTACTGAGAAAATAAGGGTTAGTAAGATGAAAAGGGGAAAAGTATTATATATATATAAAAAATACATAAATCTTGAAGGCATGAAGTAGCATGATCTATTCAGAGAACTGTAAGTAATTAGGTTTAATGAGTAAAGAGTTTATATGGAGAAGGAGAGAATGGTGTGAGATAATTCTAGAGATGAGGGTTGATTTATAGATATATTGATACATTGGGAAATCATCAAATATTGGGGAGATTAATAAAGTGAATAGTGTCAATGAGGTGCTTTATAATAAAGTTTCACAATTATACTATTTTAAAATTTACTTAGTTTTTCTTCTCTTCTTAAAAAAAGTTATAATGCTCATAAAACGAAGAAAGCTTTCTCTCACAGTTTATATTTTTTAATCCCAAAAGAAAGTCGGGAGGCACTGTGCATTCTTTCTTGGAGCTGGTTAAAGGGAAGAATGCATAGTCCCTTCTCTATTATACAATTTAGAGATACTGAAAACGTTAATATGTTTGGAGAACTGGGACTTTTATGAATACAATTGCTGGTCTTGTATATCACAGAATGTTAAACAAAAAGTTGAGAAACCAAAGATGGCAAGCGTCAGAAACCTTCCTTGCCTGTTAAGTGACTCTGGTTGTTTTCTATGGTGTAGATTGTTATGGGTGTAGGAGTAGGGAATATTGGAACACATCCTATCTGTTTGCTGTTCTTGTACAAAACGTTTAGGGCAAAAGACCTAGGTCAGAGCCCTGGGGAAACATCAAAAGCAAGAAAATTGAGGTAAATAAATGAAGATAAAGTGAATTAAAAAATAAATGAATTGATGGACTATGGGCTTTAGGTTCCTTAGAGAAGAAGATGAAGCCTGATAGGGAGAAATTGACATTGTTGCAAGACTTGGTGGCCTTGATGATTTCACAGAGAATGTGAGAAAGCCTGGAGGCATGGAATGGCTGGGAGGGAATGATGGGGGTGGTTGGGAATGTGTATATGTGTGTTTAGGACGGGCTGGGCAGAGAAGGAGAGTTAGAGAGAGAAAGTACGAAAATCGTATATATGCGTGTTTGTGTGCGTGTGTGCGTATATACACGTATATGTATGTGTATATATGTATGGTTATCTATATATACATATGCATAAAATTGGATATAGAAGACAATTAAACAGATATTCTCAGCAGTAAACTTAGGGCTATACCTTAGGGTACATGTTATCAATGATGTAGAATTTCTAAGAAGGAAAACATCAGTGGGAACTGAAGTAGCAAGAGAAAGTTCCAAGAAGGGCTCTAAAAACCTGAATTACCCGAGATAAGAAGGAAAAGCATTCCAGGAAAGGAGAAAAAGCTGGAAATGTGTAAATAGACAGGATGGAAGGAAGGTGCAGTGATTCAGGTAGAAAATAATTGAGTGGACACTCTTGGTAGCAAAATCAGTGAGATGTATTCACCAAATTAAGTCTACGAGTGACTGTCACTCCCTTCTTCAGAGTTCAATATTCAGCGTCTTTCAGTGGGAGACATCTGTATTTAGGCAATCCCACCCCATATTTTCACTTTGGGACAAAAAAGTGAATAAACTGTTTTAGTAAAGCAAGACATATATGAGGTATGTTTTGTATTTCCCATTTTATTTAGTTGTGGTAAGTTTTAAAAACTTATCACAGCCTACATTTACTTTGATTAATTTAATTTCAAATTACCAGCTTCATTACATTTCAAAATCCTGTTTTGGAACCAGAAATTTAGAAAGAATAATACCCCACAAGAATAAAAAATCTAGCAATAATCCACATGGATATATTTTAGTAAAAGTTGAAGCAACAGATGATAAAATTCCACAGATTCACTGAACAGCTAGAATTAATCTGGAAGGTTGGTACTTAAGTACTATACAAAGAAAAGGAAATTTGCACCTCCTGACTGTTAATAGATTGTGCTTTCCAATTAAAACAGCAGTTTGAAAGATTTACTTCATCAGTGATTCCCTCGCCAATTTTCAGATGCAGTTAGCCTTTGGATTGACTTGAGTCACTATCCCTGTTGAGGATGTTATAAGTTTCTATCTCTTTTTAAATAAGGGAAGTATGCCAACAATTAATCAGTATTTTCAAATTAATTATGATTCAAGTTTCATAATGGGGATTATGGTTAATTGTTGATTCATCTCCCAGTCTTCCTTTTCATGACTAATTCTCATATCAATTTGACCTGAGGTGACAGATATCAAAATTTCCAATTAGATAGCTTCTCTCACAACTACCTTATGAGCCACAAGTATGATTTGGAAATGTGGTTGTGTGTGTGTTTTTCTATCACATTTTAAACCCACAATCTGTGAAGAAGATTCAGGAGGATGTTTAAGGAATGCTTGCTGTGATATTTATTTTTCTTCAGAAGCAGTGCCAGTAATATTTCAATTATGGTTCTGATTCCCAATGTGCCAATTTCAGCACCCACTCATACCACCAAGGACATTTATTTGATATTTAGTTATGCTTCTTGTATTTGTTGATGTTATAAAGACCTAACACTTTCCCTAGCTTCAGCAGAACAAGTTAACTAGTGCTAATTATTAAATTTAGTCAGCAATTTTACTTTTCATTAATGAGATAAGGTGCCTCATCTCAGTGGACTGCTAATGTGATAAGACTTGGTGCAAAACAAAGCCCATCCAGATGTTCAGCTGAATTAAGTAATTTACCAATAAAAATAGATTATTTTTGTCCTGTCTTATATACTCATGTTACCATAAGTAAATCAAAGATATAAGCCTTTATATTTTCAGTTAAACAGGTTATAGCAGACTATGTTAATAAAATTAATATGTAATAAAAATGTTCACAATCTGAAAAAGGCAAATTTAATGAATATTCAGTTTTTATAAATTTTTTGAAGATGATTTTACTTTACTATCAGACTCCTATTGCACTGAGGACTTCTTTTTGCTTGGTTTTTATCTTCAAAAATTTTATTAAATGTAATTTGTCCCCAGTAAAGATTCAGAATCCTGCATATTTTGAACAGATGTATAATTAATTCTATGTATATGCATAATAATGGCTAGAATATTAATGGTTTTAATGTTCCTCTGGTAACCCTGTAAGTTGAGAGTTCCCATCCAATTACTGGTCCATGGCAAAATGAGAAAATGAAAACAAAATTCCAAATTTTTTATGAAGATAAAATGAATACCTTTCAAAGAATTATCCTTCATTTTAATATTATGTTGTTTTAAAACTTTTGTTGTTTTTAAATATCCTCCATTTTATGAAATAAGTGATATTTTAAATGATAGCAGGAGTAGGCTGAACGCTACTACTGAACGCTATTACTTTGAGAAATAAAGAGCTAGAACTCCTGTATCAAGTCCACAAATCTCTTTCACATACATTTAATTTTTTTTTTTTACTTTTTTCTGAGAGTTAAGATTCTGGGTACCTGTGCTATGAGTGGAGTTATGTTATCCTCACTTCAAGAATGACACAGAGTTTAAGTGACTTGCCCGTGGTCAGTTAAGTGCTGAATGGTGGGTGCAGATAGGCTGTCCAGCTGCTCCTACTCCAGCACTTCATGGTTCAAATCTTATGCTCTTTCATCACCATTATCATTAAAACACCTGGCTAGATTACATTACGTCCACAGATTGCAAGTAGTCCATGATTGTTCCTCATAGTGATATGGCTTGTTTATTATTTGAAATATTCCTTCAGTTTGCAAAAAAAGATTATGTTCTAATAAAGGGGTATTCTTAGGCCATTCATTTGAAACATCTTCCCAAGGAATTAGTGTTATAAAAGTTCTCACGACTGACACTCCAAAGCATAATTAATCAGAGTAGCAGGGGAGCTAACCTCCACTCTATTTACATTTCTGTGGGCAAATAGGCTGACGTCCAAGTGAGATGTTAGGGAGTTAAGAACTCTTACTGCAGCCCTAGGAATAGAAATAGGAACATCCCCAGCAAACTGCCCTCCTGCCGTCCTCACCCGTGCCTAAGCTGGGCCGGATCAGAGGAGGAACAAGTTCTGTTCCTCCTTACTTGGGAAATGAGAAGCACAGATGGCAGATAAGAACCAATGACTGCATTCAAAAAGGAACAAGAGCTTTGGCACTCCAGAGGTAATGGTTGCTGTTGTGAGATGCATGGAACTAAGTGGGAGGAGATGAAGAATGTGTGAGTTTTGAGGATTGTAAGAAGGAACTGTGGGGGGAGGTGGCAACGATCGTCCACACCTCCTGTTTTTTATTGCCAATCTCCTTTTTAATTTTCACAATACGTCCTGTTCTCATGTATCTGGAGTAAAGACAAGGGGAGATCCATGTTTAGTTACTAGGATGGAGTTTCATGTGCCAAGCTCTCTTTGCTTGCTTTTATTGTCCATACCCCTCCACTGAGTTAGTGATTATGGGGACAGGCATCCCTGGATGGGAGATTTGGAGTATCTTTCATTATATTTTTAAATAGTGGTTTAAATAGAAAGTTGGCAGATTGAGGACTGACTGCAAAAAGCCTCATAGGATGGATTTGACAGCATTTTCTATTAAAACCAGATACATATTGAATTGCCCAAGTCCTGGTAATAATGTATGTGTCAGAAGGGCAAATCTTCAAGTACCTTTCAACCACAATTCAGGATTTTATGTTTCTGTTCAAAAAGTTGATGTCATACTAGAGCTGCCTCAAACAGTAGAGTTTTTGCTTCTTTGAATGACTGACACACCAATTAGACTTCAAATTCATTTCTTCACACTTAGTTTCTATAGTTATCTTTAGAGTTGCCCGTTTCCGTTGATGGCCAGAGTGCTGCACAGTTTCTTCTCTTATAGTCTTTAACCATTTCACGCTACCTTGCGGAGCGCTGTGAAAAAGTCGACAGTAACCAAATTCTGTTAAAGATATTGTTCTCTCTTTATGTTACTTTAATGTTTGACCTTCACATGATGATGGTTTTAACTTTGTTTTACTTTTTACTTTAAAAAAACAGCTATAAATTCTTCATATGATCTTTTCTTCTTTCACATGCTGCTGCTGACTCAATAGTGAGACACCCGATTACAAATGCTATTGATGGAAAGAACACTTGGTGGCAGAGTCCCAGTATTAAGAATGGAATCGAATACCATTATGTGACAATTACACTGGATTTACAGCAGGTATTATGCCTTTTTTTTACTTTTCCACTTTGAAATTGGATCTTGGATTTGCTATTTGTGTAGTTAGCAGTTCTTGGGTGAAAGGATACTCTTTCTTATTACCCTCCATTGTTTTCTTGATACAGTGAACAAAGGGGCTTATTCATTTAGTAAATTGCTATTTAAAAATATTTGGCATTTATTTCTAAAGCACAGCTATTTGGGTTGGCCCAGAAGTTCATTCGGTTTTTTCCATAACATCTTACAGAAAAACCCAAACTCACTTTTCGGCCAGCCCAATAAAATGAATTCGCGTGAGAGGTTTAGAACTGAATTAGGAGCTGACTCTGTTCTGGCCAATGAGAGTTAATGATAAAAATGTTGATCAATGAAATCTTACATAAAGAAAATATAATAGTGCCATTTTAAAACTTTTAAAATAATAGAGTGCTGCCACTCTGCTCATGGTGGGTGTATGAAAAGGTTCTTGGATAACAGGACTCTTGAGTACATTGCCTCTCATTACTGGGAGTTGAGCAAGATGTGACGGTTGATTCTTAAAGTTGGGCCAGTAATGAGGTAACAAGCCTTGTAGTTGTATAAAATTGATGTTAGAAGTTGTTAGAGTTTGTGGTACGTAGGTATAGTGCCTTCTACCTTAATTTTTTTCTTCTTTCTGTTTACAGTATTCAGGTCAGGTGGAAAGTATTCATCAAGAATTATTTAGGCTTGCAAATAGGATGGAGTCTGGAAAAATGTTCCCATATTTTACTGTTATTCCAAATACAAAAGTTTATTTGATTGACTGAAGGCTGAGACTGGAAATGTTGAACTTAGATGACTTTTTTAACTCAACCTGTTCCTCTCTCACTCTCTGGGATAGCATAGGAAAGGTACTTAGGCATTCCTCCCTGACGCAGTAGAGGCAGAGCAGCAAAGGGGCTTGGGGTTAGTGGAGAGGATATGGCTAAAATAGTTAATGACAGATACCGTAACTGCAGAGCTTGTGTTTCCACATGTGATCACAGTGGAGGAAAGCACTAGCCAGTGGGGGGTTGTCACCTTCTCAGGAGGCTAGATAGGCACCAGGCATTTCCCTAATGGATGCTGTTTATCATCAATAGGATACGAACTACCCACTTCAGGTTTGAGGCCCATTTTGGCCAGGGTGCACATATTCAGGAATTGCAAAGGGCCAGTTAGTGGGTCTCACAGCAGGTACTCTTTCCACCCACTTGGGACTCCTCAGGACTTGAGCAACAGGGTAGCAGCAGGGACTCAGTGCTGCAGCTAAACTGCCAACTGGTATGTATTTATTTCTACCCATACCAGCAGCTGAATGTCAGCCTTGAGTTAACAGTATTTCTCAGGAAATCTCAGAGCACAATCAGGGAAAGCAGGCAAACTACTACGTTGATCAATTATGCTTTAGTTCAATGAAGTCTTATGCATGAATTTCCTGAAAATCCTAGCCTCGAAATGGACTTTATCCCTCTCTGGATAAAGACAACTTGGTCCTTTGCCAGTCACAGCAGTTGTCCCCCATCATGTGGTCGTTGAAAGTTGCAATCCAACTTTCCAATCAGGAGTGAGTCTGCTGTCTATTACCTTGGGTCATCTCCTGGGATAGGGAATCAGTAAATAGTGATGGTTCATTGCTCTGGTTTACTTTCTGCCTATTCTTTTAAATCACACATGGAGCAGGAGACTCAATTGTTAATATAATTTGCACAAGTCACTTATACTATCCTTTGAGCTCAACCCTCTTCCCTTTTAGTTTAATGGCCTTCAGAGGTGTGAATATTCAAGACATCTTTTATAGTTCAGTCTTCATAACAAGTGGCAGGAATCTGTTTATAAGATCAGTTTACCGGTCTCCAGAGTCTGGAGTACACCTCATGGAAGTGGCACAGATGTGTCCTCGTATGGCCTCATATCCCAGAATGGCACCCACCCATGCCCTTATTCACTTCAGCCCTCTCTTACCTCCTGTAAATCAACTCATCATGTGTTTAAGAGAAGCAGAACACAGCCTATAAAATAAAATAAATCCTTATTTCTACTTGTCTCAAGATTTTAATTTAGTCAATGATTTAATAATGTAAAAAGCTAAGCAGATTTTGTAATCAGATTTTATAAGGGAATTCCACAGACAGAAAGGGGAATTAGACCTCTTATTTAGCCTCAGGCTTTGGAGGAACAAACTGTGGAACAGGTTCTTAAACCTATTCAATTAAGGGGCAAATCTGCAGGAAGTCATGTTACAATGCATTGGCAACAGAGAAAATGTGGACATCCTTATTATATCATTTACTTCTTACAATTAGCTGATAAGGCAGCTAGTATTATTACCCCTCTTTAATAGTTGAAGAACACTAAGACTTAGAAAAATTAAGTGACTTGGGCTTCTTACTAAAGTCTTTTATGGACAGGGCTGGGATTTCATCCGGAGTTGTATGAATCCAGACGCCAAACTATGCCAGTATTTCCTAAACTGGGATTGGAAGACCTAATTTAGGGAGAATTTTTGGTATATAATTTCAAGGGGTCCATACATTGTTTGGGTTTAAGGAATACTGGGTTATCATCTCCTGGCTTACACAGGAGAATATAGCCAAAGTCTGTTTTGTCATAAAACAAGGACTAGATCTCTCATTTTCTACTACACTTTAGCATATCTCTAAAACAGCATAACTTCAGTCTTTTTCACCTACAGCATGAAGGATTAATAGGTTTTTCATCATAATATGAGCTATTATTCAGCTGGGAGGCAAGGGCAGTAGTTTCATAATGAATAGGTAAATATCACTAAATGTTTGTTTGTCATTCATTCAGCAAGAGGTTTGACCATTTATTAGTTCTCCTTTTTATTTTGAGATGCATGAATTTCAACAAGTGCCGGTTTTTTGTTGTTGATATATACTTGGCTCCTCTGTGGAATACTTTTAATAAGTTACTATTTTAAATAAAGTTCACCATTGGATTTCCTTGATTGAATCATTACAGATTACACTGGGAAATTTCTTTTACGTTTTATCATTCAAGATGAGCCCTAGAAAAATATAACTTACTGAGAAGAAAGTAGGTACTTATTTTATAGATGGTTTTTAGATTTTTATTACTAAGGGATTATTAACTTTCCCAATACTACTATTTACTCACAGCCTATCTTGAGCAAATAATTTAATCATGCTGTGCCCCAAGTTCTAGATTAGTAAAATAAATATTATAATATCATGGCAAGAAATTGAAATAACGATAATAGCAATACAACTAAATTACATCTGACAATTACAGTTATCATAAAGACCTACTATCAGCATAATCGCAAAGAGAAGCTTAGCTGTTCCAATGATGTGTAGGCAAAACCCCAGTATAGTGGTAAGTAAAAATATACGTAAATTTAAAAGACAATAATAGGAAATTGAAGGTTAATAGGATGTCCAAAATATTCCATTTTAGTCCCTTTCCAACCGGATTTTCATGACAATATATATTATAATATATGATCTCATTTTATTACTTTTAAAAATCTGGTCATTTTTAGGGCTTCCCTGGTGGCGCAGTGGTTGAGAGTCCGCCTGCCGATGCAGGGGACACGGGTTCGTGCCCCGGTCCGGGAAGATCCCACATGCCGCGGAGCGGCTAGGCCCATGAGCCATGGCCGCTGAGCCTGCGCGTCCGGAGCCTGTGCTCCGCAACGGGAGAGGCCACAACAGTGAGAGGCCCGCGTACTGCAAAAAAAAAAAAAAAAAAAAAAAAATCTGGCCATTTTCTTAGGCTTTCCCTTTGATTTGTTTAGGAAGAAAGTTGATTGGCAAGTGGGTTAAAATACAGAGGGGCAGCTTTTTAATAGACCTTTAAAAAACGTACATTGAGTCATATTCACTCCTGGATAATCCAGGTATGCCATGGAATTAGTTATGCTCATGTGTAGGAATCTCCTTTATCTCAATACATAATTCCCTTCTCTTCCTGGTTTATCCCCCAAAACTAAAAATGCATTTATCAAGAAAAATTGTCTTACAGCTACAGAGATCAAGTTCCACATGTTCTTGACCTAAATGTTTTATTCATTGACCTTATAGAGACATATCTAGTGAGATAGGTTAACAGTTTAAAGTGAGAGTTGTGTTTTGGAGGAGGATGAATTAATATTTCTATACAAATATTGTTATACTTTTGGAATGTGTGTGAATAGCATAAAACCATTTTTCCTTGAACTGTTAATAATTAATCCCTCATATAATAATAAAGCATGAAAAAAGTGAGATAGATACAATTAATTATTAAATATTCAACAGGTAGAAAGAAGTATAAATGACATTGCTACATTTAATATCCCATTATCTAAATAAGGAAGATACACATGATATATTAAAAAGCGAAACAAGATTTACATAGCTCTGGTTGAATATGGTTCTGTTCAATACAGTCTATTTGATCTGTCTCCTGGAGACAGAGCTCTATGAAGGATTTAGCCCATGGCATGGTGATTAGATGTATTCCCCTGTTGTCCTTCTGGATTGAGCATTCTTGAAGGCAGAGTTCTCAGACTGTTTCTACCCACCATGGCACTCAGCATCTAGCAGGAACTCAGCAGATTTGATGAAAGAATGGTTCATGGTTGCTCTTCAAATCACTGAATTTTTTCTTGGTATTATTTGCGTCACTGCTAAATTGATGAATATAAAACTAACTACAGTGGAGATTATAATCTACACGTTCAAAATGTCCTACATGATACGTCTTGTTTAGTATAGCAGAATATAATTAAATATAATATCATATAATTCTTTACCTGCTTTAGTTTTTTTTTAAGATCATTGATTCAATGTCACAAGTAGGATCTGTGGTTAATTAGAAAGTGTAATCTCTCTCACTAAATGAATTTGTGCTGATCTTTTAATCATTAATAAAGGTGACTACCAGCTTTACTGTCTGTATTGTGCAGAGCATTAGTTTTAATTTTCTCCCCTTCAGTCTACTTTCAACACTGCACTCACATTGATTTTAGTACCAAATTGGATCAGATCACTCCTTCCACTAAAACCCTCTAATGGCACTCAGTGGAAAAAGCACAATTACTCACAAGAATTTACCTCACCCCCTTTCATCCCTGGCCTCAATCTCCCCTCTTCAGTTGCCCCACTGGCTACTTCACTGAGTCTTGAAGTCCTTGGCACTTGCGGTTCCTTGTGTTGGAATTGTTTTCCCTAATTTCCATACAGTCTGTTTCATTTCCTTTGGATTTTTATTCAAGTGTCATGTTCATAGCAAGGACCTCCTTGATAATCCTATTGAAAATTACAAATCCCTCCCTATTTCCTAACCCATTTCCCTGCTTTATTTTTCTCCATAAAGTACATGGCTGTCTAACTTACTACATGTATTTTACTACAGCTCTTCCTCGACTTATGATGGAATCACATCCCAGTAAACTGATTGCAAATTGAAAATATTGTAAGTTAAAAATGCATTTAATACACCAAACATCATAGCTCAGCCTAGCCTACCTTAAACATGCTCAGAACACTTACATTAGCCTACAATTGGGCAAAACCACCTAACACAGGCATACTTTATAATAAATTGTTAAATATTTCACCAATAATTTATTGAATGCTGTACTAAAAATGAAAAACAGAATGGGTGTGTGGGTACAAAGTGGTTGAAAGTGTATCAGTTGCTTACCTTCCTGATCCTGTGGCTGACTGCGTCTTGCTGCTCACGGCCACTGCCCAGCATCACAAGAGAGCATCATACCACATATTGCTAGCCTGGAAAAGATACAAATTCAAAATCTGAAGTGAAGCATAGTAAGTCCAAGACCATCTGTATTTATATTGAATGTTGTTTATCTCCCCATTTAAAATGCAATTTTCATGAGAGTGGAGATAGTTGTTTGTTGTTTTTTTGAATTGCCGCATTCTAAGCACTTGGAATAATACACAGCATATAAGAGGTACTCTATAGATTTATATTAAATGAATAAATGATTGAATGAATAAACAATCAAAACACCAATTCATAGTGTAAGAATCATATTAAAGCTGAAAATGAAACAAAGGAAGAAATATTCTTACTGTATTTCTTATGATAAAATATGCTATGCATTTTCAAATTTATGATTTCTCCTTTAAGTCTCCGGCTAAATAGCATGAAGTAAATTTTCTCACTAATCCTTTTACTAAACATGTTCTAAACTTCGGTCATATTTGTCACTCTCTGTGTGACTTTACCACATTTATAGCTTTATTTGGGAAAAGCAGATTTTAATCAATTTAACTCTTCATTTGTAACAGAGAAGTCTAGGACTGTAATTTTTTAATTGATATTTAAAAATTTCCCAGTTGAAAAAAGTAGAAGTATAAAAGGGGGAAAGTGCCACCAGAATGCTGTTTAAACAAGATTCTATACAAAAGATATTATGTATTTTGATATAAATAGCTAATAAACTAAATTCTAGCAATATCATGAAAACGTAAATGTTTTGGAGATGCAGATCCTATTTCAAATGGTGTCAAGATGACTACCCTGGAAAATGATTCTTGAAACCAGGGAATAAATTCATGAATTTTTTAAAAATAGAAATAATAATACATAATTAAAAGATCTGTTAAATATCTGTGGGAAAAGATCTGTTAAAAATTTTAAATCATACTGATTCTGTTATGCAAAGTCTGAAGAGGACTGACTAAAAGAGACTGAATGTGGGCAATTTTTCACAGCTGTCTGATGACTTTCACACATGAAACACAACTGTATTTCCTCATGTTGGTGGAATATTGTGTATTGTCCCATTTTATTCTTGAAGTCTAAGTTTTTACTTATTATATTTATATATGCTTATATATATAATTATACTTATATATAGTTATATATCATATGCACATATAAATTAGAGTTTTTTCCTAGAAGTTGACTGTATATTTAAGTTATGTGATAGCATGTGTGTTTTAATTTGTAGATGATACATGTTTTCAGTATGACCCTGAGTCTTAAAAATACTAAAATGGCAAGAAGGATGAGCAAGAGGCTAAGGAGAAAGGAGGAGATATAATTTTGCCCACTTCCATTTCCTGACCTATCACTTATTAGCTCATTTACCTTAGGTAAATTGTCCTACTTTTATACTCCTCAATATGGTCATATGGAAAATGGAATCAATAGCACCACTTCTTTCTTAAGAAGATTGTTATAGGGTAAAGTGATGTAATATGGGCAAATAGCCAAGCACACTGCTACACAGTAGTTAATACTCAGTAAGTAATAGGTCCTGGCCTTCTACACTGATAATAATGCTGAGCAGAGAACAAATGGGCTAGAGTAGTAATGAGAGTGACTTGAAAAAGCAAAACAAGGGGACTTCCCTGGCAGTCCAGTGGTAAGGACTTCGCCTTCCAATGCAGAGGGTGTGGGTTCGATCCCAGGTCAGGGAGCTAAGATCCCGTATGCCTTGCAGCCAAAAACTAAAACATAAAACAGAAGTAGTATTGTAACAAAATCAATAAAGAGCTGCCTGGCTCGTGGCCTCCCGAGAGCAAGGTTCTTGGTGCTCTGACTGGGTGTCAGGCCTGAGCCTCTGAGGTGGGAGAGCCAACTTCAGGACACTGGACCACCAGAGACCTCCTGGCCCCACATAGTATCAATCAGCGAGACCTCTCCCAGAGATCTCTGGCTCAACACTAAGACCCAGCGTCACTCAACGATGAGCAAGCTCCAGTGCTAGACACCCCATGTCAAACTACTAGCAAGACAGGAGCACAACCCCACCCATTAGCAGAGAGGGTGCCTAAAATCATACTAAGTTCACAGACACCCCAAAACATACCACCGGACTTGGTCCTGCCCCTCAGAAAGACAAGATCCAGCCTCATCCACCAGAATACAGGCACGAGTCCCATCCACCAGGAAGCCTACACAACCCAGTGAACCAACCTTAGCCACTGGGGGCAGACACCAAAAACAATGGGAACTACGAACCTGCAGCCTGAGAAAAGGATTTGTCAAACACAGTAAATTAAGCAAAATGAGAAGACAGAGAAATACGCAGCAGATGAAGGAGCAAAGTAAAAACCCACCAGACCAAACAAATGAAGAGGAAATAGGCAGTCTACCTGAAAAAGAATTCAGAGTAATGATAGTAAAGATGATCCAAAATCTTGGAAACAGCACGGAGAAAATGTAAGAAAAGTTTAACAAGGACCTAGAAGAACTAAAGAGAAAACAAACAATGATGAACAATACAATAAATGAAATTAAAAATTCGCTATAAGGAATCATGATGAACAACACAATAAATGAAATTAAAAATTCTCTATAAGGAATTAATAGCAGAATAACTGAGGCAGAAGAATGGATAAGTGACTTGGAAGATAAAACAGTGGAAATAACTACCGCAGAGCAGAATAAAGAAAAAAGAATGAAAAGAATTGAGGACATTCTCAGAGACCTCTGGGACAACATTAAACGCACCAACATTCGGATTATAGGGGTCCCAGAAGAAGAAGAGAAAAAGAAAGGGACTGAGAAAATATTTGAAGAGATTATAGTTGAAAACTTCCCTAATATGGGAAAGGAAATAGTCAATCAAGTCCAGGAAGCGCAGAGAGTCCAGAGAGTCCATACAGGATAAATCCAAGGAGAAACACACCAAGACACATAGTAATCAACCTATCAGAAATTAAATACAAAGAAAAAATATTAAAAGCAGCAAGGGAAAAGCAACAAATAGCATACAAGGGAATCCTCATAAGGTTAACAGCTGTTCTTTCAGCAGAAACTCTGCAAGCCAAAAGGGAGTGACAGGACATATTTAAGGTGATGAAAGGGAAAAACCTACCGCCAAGATTACCCAGCAGGATCTCATTCAGGTTCGATGCAGAAATTAGAACCTTTACAGACAAGCAGAAGCTAAGAGAATTCAGCACCACCAAACCAGCTTTACAACAGATGGTAAAGGAACTTCTCTAGGCAGGAAACACAAGAGAAGGAAAAGACCTACAATAACAAACCCAAACAATTCAGAAAATGGTAATAGGAAGATACATATCAATAATTACCTTAAATGTATTGGACTAAATGCTCCAACCAAAAGACATAGACTGGATGAATGGATACAAAAACAAGACCCATATATATGCTGTCTACAAGGGACCAACTTCAAACCTAGGGACGCATACAGACTGAAAGTGAGGGGTTGGAAAAACATATTCCATGCAAATGGAAATCCAAAGAAAGCTGGAGTAGCAATTCTCATATCAGACAAAATAGACTTTAAAATAAAGACTATTACAAGAGACAAAAAAGGACACTACAGAATGATCAAGGGATCAATCCAGGAAGAAGATAATAACAATTGTAAATATTTATGCACCCAACATAGGAGCACCTCAATACATAAGGTAAATTCTAAGAGCCATAAAATGGGAAATTGACAGTAACACAATAAGAGTAGGGGACTTTAACACCTCACTTTCACCAATGGACAGATCATCCAAAATGAAAATAAATCAGGAAACACAAGCTTTAAATGACACATTAGACAAGATGGACGTAATTGATATTTATAGGACATTCCATCCAAAAACAACAGAATACACTTTCTTCTCAAGTGCTCATGGAACATTCTCCAGGATAGATCATATCTTGGGTCACAAATCAAGCCTTGGTAAATTTAAGAAAATTGAAATCGTATCATTTCTGACCACAATGCTATGAGACTAGATATCAATTACTGGAAAAAAACTGTAAAAACTACAAACACATGGAGGATAAAAAATACGCTCATAAATAACCAAGAGATCACAGATGAAATCAAAGAGGAAATCAAAAAATACCTAGAAACAAATGACAGTGAAAACATGACAACCCAAACCTATGGGATGCAGCAAAAGCAGTTCTAACAGGGAAGTTTATAGCATTACAATCCTACCTCAAGAAACAACAGATGTCTCAAATAAACAACCTAACCTTGCACCTAAAGCAATTAGAGAAGAACAGAAAAACCCCAAAGTTAGCATTAGGAAAGAAATCATAAAGATCAGATCAGAAATAAATGAAAAAGAAATGAAGGAAACTTTAACAAAGAACAATAAAACTAAAAGCTGGTTCTTTGAGAAGATAAACAGAATTGATAAACCATTAGCCAGACTCATCAAGAAAAAAAGGAAGACTCAAACCAACAGACTTCGAAATGAAAAAGGAGTGGTAACAACTGACACTGCAGAAATACAAAGGATCATGAGAGATTACTACAAGCAACTATATGCCAATGAAATGGACAACCTGGAAGAGTTGGACAAATTCTTAGAAAAGCACAACCTTCTGTGACTGAACCAGGAAGAAAGAGAAAATATAAATGGACCAATCACAAGCACTGAAATTGAAACTGTGATTAAAAATCTTCCAACAAACAAAAACCCAGGACCAGGTGGCTTCACAGGCGAAGTCTGTCAAACATTTAGAGAAGAGCTAACACCTATCCTTCTCAAACTCTTCCACAATATAGCAGATGGAGGAACACTCCCAAAGTCATTCTACGAGGCCACCATCATCCTGATACCAAAACCAGGCAAAGATGTCACAAAGAAAGAAAACTACAGCCCAATATCACAGACGAACATAGATGCAAAAATCCTCAACAAAATACTAGCAAACAGACTCCAATAGCACATTCAAAGGATCATACACCATGATCAAGTGGGGCTTATCCCAGGAATGCAAGGATTCTTTAATATACACAAATCAATCAATGTGATACACCGTATTAACAAATTGAAGGAGAAAAATCATATGATCATCTCAATAGATGCAGAAAAAGCTTTTGACAAAATTCAACACCAATTTATGATAAAAACCCTCCAGAAAGTAGGCATAGAGGGAACTTTCCTCAACATAATAAAGGCCATATATGGCAAACCCACAGCCAACATAATAAAGGCCATATATGACAAACCCACAGCCAACATTGTCCTCAATGGTGAAAAACTGAAACCATTTCCACTAAGATCAGGAACAAGACAAGGTTGCCCACTCTCACCACTATTATTCAACATAGTTTTGGAAGTTTTAGCCACAGCAATCAGAGAAGAAAAGGAAATAAAAGGAATCCAAATCGGAAAAGAAGAAGTAAAGTTGTCATTGTTTGCAGATGACATGATACTATACATAGAGAATCCTAAAGATGCTACCAGAAAATTACTAGAGCTAATCAGTGAATTTAGTAAAGTAGCAGGATGCAAAATCAATGCACAGAAATCTCTTGCAGTCCTATACATTAAATGATGAAAAATCTGAAAGAGAAATTAAGGAAACACTCCCATTTACCACTGCAATAAAAAGAATAAAATACCTAGGAATAAACCTACCTAAGGAGACAAAAGACCTATATGCAGAAAACTATAAGACACTGATGAAAGAAATTAAAGATGATAGAAAGAGATGGAGAGATATACCATGTTCTTGGACTGGAAGAATCAACATTGTGAAATTGACTCTACTACCCAAAACAATCTACAGATTCAATGCAATCCCTGTCAAACTGCCAATGGCATTTGTCACAGAACTAGAACAAAAGATTTCACAATTTGTATGGAAACACAAAAGACCCTGAGTAGCCAAAGCAATCTTGAGAAAGAAAGGCAGAGCTGGGGGAATCAGGCTGCCTGACTTCAGACTATGCTACAAAGCTACAGTAATCAAGACAATATGGTACTGGCACAAAAACAGAAATGTAGATCTGTGTATCAGGATAGAAAGCCCAGAGATAAACCCACACATATGGTCACCTTATCTTTGATAAGGGAGGCAAGAGTATACAATGGAGAAAAGACATCCTCTTCAATAAGTGGTGCTAGGAAAAGAGGACAGCTACATGTAAAAGAATGAAATTAGAACACTTCCTAACCCATACACAAGAGTAAACTCAAAATGGATTAAAGACCTTAATGTAAAGCCTGAAACTCTAAAACTCTTAGAGGAAAACATAGGCAGAACACTCTATGACATAAATCAGAGCAAGATCCTTTTTGACCCAGCTCCTGGAGAAATGGAAATAAAAACAAAAATAAACAAATGGGACCTAATGAAACTTCAAAGCTTTTGCACAGCAAAGGAAACAGTAAACAAGATGAAAAGACAACCCTCAGAATGGGAGAGAATGTTTGCAAACAAAGCAACTGACAAAGGATTAATCTCCAAAATATACAAGCAGCTCATGCAGCTCAACAGCAAAAAAGCCAACAACCCAATCCAAAAATGGGCAGAAAACCTAAATAGACATTTCTCCTAAAAATATATACAGATTGCCAGCAAAGACATGAAAGAATGCTCAACATCACTAATCAGCAGAGAAATGCAAGTCAAAACTACAATGAGGTGTCACCTCACACCAGCCAGAATGGCCATCATCAAAAAATCTACAAACAATAAACACTGAAGAGGGTGTGGAAAAAGGGGATCCCTCTTGCACTGTTGGTGGGAATGTAAATTGATACAACCACTATGGAGAACAGTATGGAGGTTCCTTAAAAAGCTAAAAATAGAACTACCATATGACCCAGCAATCCCACTACTGGGCATATACCCTGAGAAAACCATAATTCAGCAAGAGACATGTACCAAAATGTTCATTGCAGCTCTATTTACAATAGCCCGGAGATGGAAACAACCTAAATGCCCGTCATCGGATGAATGGATAAAGAAGATGTGGCACATATATACAATGGAATATTACTCAGCCATAAAAAGAAACGAAATTGAGCTATTTGTAATGAGGTGGATAGACCTAGAGTCTGTCATACAGAGTGAAGTAAGTCAGAAAGAGAGAGACAAATACCGTATGCTAACACATATATATGGAATTTAAGAAAAAAAAATGTCATGAAAAACCTAGGGGTAAAGCAGGAATAAAGACGCAGACCTCTTAGAGAACGGACTTGAGGTTATGGGGAGGGGGAAGGGTGAGCTGTGACAGGGCGAGAGAGAGTCATGGGCATATACACACTAACAAACGCAGTAAGGTAGGTAGCTAGTGGGAAGCAGCTGCATGGCACAGGGATATTGGCTCGGTGCTTTGTGACAGCCTGGAGGGGTGGGATGGGGAGGGTGGGAGGGAGGGAGACGCAACAGGGAAGACATATGGGAACATATGTTTATGTATGACTGATTCACTTTGTTATAAAGCAGAAACTAACACACCATTGTAAAGCAATTATACCCCAATAAAGATGTAAAAAAAAAAAAAGAGAGTCATGTACCACAATGTTCATTGCAGCACTATTTACAATAGCCAGGACATGGAGGCAACCTAAGTGTCCATTCACAGACAATGAGTAAAGAAGATGTGGCACATATATACAATGGAATATTACTCAGCCATAAAAAGAAACGACATTGAGTTATTTGTAGTCAGGTGGATGGACCTAGAGTCTGTCATACAGAGTGAAGTAAGTCAGAAAGAGTAAAATAAATACTGTATGCTAACACATATATATGGAATCTAAAAAAAAATATTTTTGAAGAACGTAGGGGTAGGACAGGAATAAAGACACAGACATAGAGATTGGACTTGAAGATATGGGGAGGGGGAAGGATAAGCTCTGACAGAGTGAGAGAGTGGCATTGACATATATACACTACCAAATGTAAAATGGATAGCTAATGGGAAGCATCGCACAGCACAGGGAGATTAGCTCCATGTTTGTGACCGCCCAGAGGGGTGGGAAAGGGAGTGTTGGAGGGAGACATAAGAGGAAAGGGATATGGCTGTATATGTATATGTATAGCTGATTCACTTTGTTTAATAACTTTCTGTTTTACAGCAGAAACTAACACAACATTGTAAAGCAGTTATAGTCCAATAAAGATGTTAAAAAAACAAACAAAGAGTAAAAAAATGGTCCACGTCAAAAAAATCTCCGAAAAAGAAGCAAAACTAAAGCTGGTTTAATAGTTCTAAAACAGCTTAATTACTGACATATTTGAAGGTTACCTATAAGTTTCACTTGGCCTATAACTTAAATAAAGTATTGATTCAATATATATTCAGTTTTTATGAAAATTAATATTTATATAGAGAAAGCCCCAAAAGGGTCATTTGGGCGATGAAACTTTTTTTAACACCTTCTGTACTATTTTGTTGTTGTTCTTATATCCTCCTGATTACTTGAATTTTTAATCATTAAGAAGTAAACGTATTCATTACTAGTATGTTCTTAAAAACTTTTTCCTCCTGGTATTATTTCATTTGCATCCCCTTTATTTTGTTATCATTTGCATGTTTATTTTTTTCTTTTTATTAATTTCAACTTTTCTGCCACTTTCCATTTGAAATATGTTTCTTATAGACAGCATAGAGCTGAATTTTGATGTTTTAACTAGAGTGATAATGTTTTTATTTTAGAAGGAAGCATTTATTTTCCATGTATATGTGTATTTCTAACATTTTTATTGAAGGGAAGCATGTGTATGAAAAAGTTGACAAATCATAAGTGAAAAGCTTGATGAATTTTCATAAATTGAACCTACCTAAGTAACCAATACCCAGATCAAGATAACCAGCAACCCAGAAACTAACCGAGGACCCTCTTGGAGCCATTCTGTCCCTCTCCCTGTAAAGATAATCAGTATTCTAACTAACTTCTTTTCAATGCTGAAAGCCTTTGGCCTCAGGCATTTTCTCTGTGGATAGAGTTTTAATTATAGATCAATATCTATAATAAATGTGGGACTCTTCAGAGTTTTTATTTCTTATTTTGTCTGGTTAGTTGAGTCAGACTTTTCAAAAAATTCATCCATTTCCTCTCCATTTTCAAATATACTGGCATGAAGTTGTTAATGATATACCAGTATTAACTTTTTAATATATAAGTGATCTGTGGTGATGCCTCTTTTTTTTTTTCATTCCAAATACTGTTTGTGCAACCTGTTTTTAAAGCTTTAACAGGTTTTTTAATAATTTTATTACTTTTTGAATAGTCAGTATTTGGCTTGGTTGTTTTTCTCTCTTTTTAGATTACTGCATTGCATTGAATTCTGTGTTTATGTGTCTTGTTTCTTCCTTTCTAATTTTTTAAATTTTAGTTTACTTTTTTTTTCTATCTTCTTGAATGGATACTTAAATTATTAATATTTCAGCCTTTCTTTTCTCCAAATGTATTTATTTAAGGGTACATATTTGTCTCTATACATGGCTTTGGGTGCATATTATAAATTTGAAATTTTGCATTATCATTTATTTAAAAGTATTTTCTAATTTCCATTATAATTTCCCATAATATATGGATTATTTGGAAGTGAAGTACTTCATTCCTGAACTATTGAGTGTTTTTCTCATCTCTTTGCTGTTGTTATTTTTTCTTACTTAACTTCACTGTGATCATTATATTTTCAATTCTTTGAAATTCAAATTTTTGAAACTCATTTTCATTTAACATTTGGTCACTGACATTTGTGCACTTAGGAAGAATGTGGATTCTGTAGTCATTGGCTGCAGTTTTATGAATATATCAGTGAGTAAGTTTTTGTTTATATATATTGAAGCTATTTTATTAGGGCATACAAATTTAGGATTTGAGCTGTATTAACCCTTCTTTTTAATAGTACCATTGCTAGCAGTAATTCTATCTTTAAGATTTACTTTTGTAGCTTCACGAGCTTCCTTTTTGTTAGTGTTTACATAATATTGCTTTTTCTGTTTATTTTGGGGTCTTTATATTTAAGGAGTACCTGTTTTGAGCAGTATGTAGTTGAATTGTTTATTTAACCAGTCTGCTGATCTTTGTCTTTAAATTGGATATTTAATTATTTGCGTTTAATATCATTATTAATATTTGGGTTCAAAGTGACATATTCCCATTTGTTTTCTATTTGTCTTATTTTATATTTTTTCCTCTGACTTTAGTTCTTTTGGATATTAAAGATTTTCCCCCATTTAATTATTCTATTTCTCCTTTCATTAACATGTGTTCTGGGCAGTCTTTTATTACTTGTATTAATTATAATATTACAGCATAAATATTATAGCATGTATTTTTGATTTCAGAACTTGCTATAAATTGGTACTTTCATCACTTCCCAGACAAGGCAAAAGACCTTATAACATTTTAACTACACTCTCCACCCACCCCCAGCTCTCCCCTGTCCCAGTCAGATTTTCACCCATAGTAGTTCTGATGTGTTTAATTCTATGTATATATTAAGCTCCATAAGAAGTAACTATTACCATCATAAAGAGGCCATATTCGTTTAATTTTAAACACATGTTTTACTTTTTCTGTTGCTTTTTGTTTATTCTTTTATTAGTTACTTCCATATAAGGTCATTTCCCTTCTGACTTATTTTTCAATGACAGTTTGCTGGTGAAAAATTCTCTCAATTTTTTCCTGAAAGTGTTTATTCTTCCTTTATTTTTTGACTTATATATTTCATTAGGAATAAAATTCTAATTTGGAAGTTTTTCCAACACTTTAACAATTTTATATCATTATTGCCTGGCTTTCATAATTTATGTGAGGTCAGTGAAAGACATTGCTTCTCCTTTGAAAGTAAGGTGTCTTTTTTGCCTTTGAAGATTTTATTTCTTTGTCTTTGGTGTTCAGAGACACCTGTGTCTAGGAGTGATTTTATTTGTATAAATACTGGTTGGGATTCAAAAGCTTCTGTATTCTATGGATTGATGTATTTCACTGGTTTTGGAAAATTCCCAGCCAGTATTTCCTCAAATGTTCCTATCTACATTCTCTCTTCTATTTGTGGGATTCCAGTTACATATTTTATGCTTTTCCTTATTTTCTTCTTTTCTCTCTCTCTCTCTCAAGGCTTCTTTAGTCTATACATTTTCAGGTGACCTATTTTTCAGTATATTAATGCTTTCTTTTGTTGGATCTAATCTTCTATTAAACACATTTACTCAACTCTTAATTTCAATAATTCTATTTTTCAGTTCTAGAATTTCCATTTGATTCTTTTAAAAAATAGATTCCAGACTACTTCTTTATTTAGTCATCTGGAACACATTAATCACAGTTTCTTTTAATTATATGCCTGATAACTAACATTTGAAACACCTGTGAGTCTTTTTCTATTTTTCTTTTTCCCCCTTCTTGGTTTACTGATTCATGGAAGGCTTGGTAGTTTTGTTTTTGTTTTTTTTTTAATTAAATAATATACATTGTATCTGAAAATTTGTAAAAATTCTCTTAAATGAATTTATTTTCATTCTGGCAAGAGTTAGAGTAGGACCAGATTGCCTTGATTAAATCAGCTATTTAGATTTTTGTGGCTTGATCAGGGATTCTGATGGCTATTTCTGGTTTGCCCTTATTTCTAGGGGTAGACCTTCAGGGTTCATAATTGAAAGCCTTTTCTTTCTTTCTTGGCAGACTCTGAACTTTCAATTTTGTCTTCTCAGCTCTGTGAGACTTACGAAAGATCTGCTTAGCTTTTCACTTCTTATGAGTTAATTTTTGCATGGTGTTTATCTTCTGGCTCCTTCACCACTTAATTTGGCAAATCTCTTGAAGTCAAAAGCTGAGCAGAACGTAGGATTCATTTCTCTGTGGCTCATGGCCCTTCACATCCTAGCTGACTTCATAGCCATGAACTTCAATGTTCGTCATCTCATCCTGAGAGAGTGATGAAAGCTCTAGGATGTAGCTTCCTGTAAGAATACCCTGAGAGGAAAATGGCCAGCTCATCTTTATTTGTATCTCTTTAATCAAGTCTGGCTGCTTTGCTTGCTCTCTGATGCCTTCAAACAGCTGTTTTTAGTATTTTATTCATGTTTTATAGTTCTTCTACTTGAAAGAAAATGTGTATTTGTTTTGTTTATAGTTAAAAAATGAGAATATTATCTGATAAGAATTTGGGGGGGTTCTTTTGGTGAATTTAAGGAACAGTTTCAATTATTGCTTCAATATTAAAATATACTAAATATTGGAATATTTTGATGGGTTATGAAGAAAGCAAGAAAGCATATTTAAAACTGGGATCATCCTGAAAAATCTGAGATGCATGAAATTGTCATCTAAAGCAATACTAATCAAAGTAGGGACATGATCCTCAGTAGGAAGCACCATGCCCCTTATGGTATATGCCCTGAAAAATACATAAAATCATTTAACAATAATACACTTGAAAAATATTTATTGAGTAACTACTACTTGATGGGCACTGTTCTAAGCCTGAAAGTCTGGCCATGAAGGAGACAGAAGTCCTTGTTTTCCAAGATTTTACATTGTAATTGCAGGGATAGAGAGGGTTGCTACAGAGAGAGAAGGGACATGGAAAATCAAATAAATAATGTAAAATAGTGAAAATGTCATGGAAAAAACAAAACAGGGTAATATGATAGAGAGTAATAAAAGGTGCTACTTTATTTTTGTATGGTTTGTTTTTAAAAAATATTTATTTATTTACTTTTGGCTGTGTTGGGTCTTAGTTGCAGCATGCAGGATCTTTCACTGTGGTGCTTGGGCTCCTCCCTAGTTGTGGTGCATGGGCTTAGTTGCCCTACAGCATGTGGGATCTTAGTTCCCTGACCAGGGATTGAACCCGCATCGCCTGCATTGGAAGGCGGATTCTTAACCACTGGACCACAAGGGAAGTCTCTATGTATTTTTAAGAAAGTGATATTTGGGCTGAGAATTGAATAACAGAAAGTGCCAGTCATGAAAAATGCTAAGTAAATTTTATACCAGGCAGGAATAAACTTGGTAGGCTGAGGAATTAAAAGAAGGTCAATGTGGCTAGAGCATAGTGATGAAGAGCAAAGGTTTTATGAGATGATGTCTGGGACATATCCAGGTCTACTTAGAGTAGGAGGGAGTTGTCAATCACCATAAGGAGCTAGATTTAATTCTGAGTGTAATGAGAGACCTACGGTGGGATTTAAGAAAGGAATAATGTGATTTCATTTATTTTGTTAGAAATTTTATTGTGCCTGCTAAATGGAGAATGATTGTAGTGAAACAAGAGTTAAAAACGAGGTGGCAGTTAGGAAACCATTGAAATACTCTAGCCAAGAGATGATGTTGACTTGGACTGTGGTGGTAGGAGCACAGATGGACAGAAGTGGTAGGTTGGGATTTACTGTGGAGGATGATGTGACTAGATCTGATCGTGGAATGGAGAAAGAGTGAGGCAAAGATGTTGACTCCTAGGATTTTGGCCTGAAGAAATTTATTTTACTGAGACAGTTATAGACTCAAGAAAGACCAGGATGGGGATACTAGGTGGTAAATAAGGCCTCTGTTTTAACATGTTATGTTTGAAAAACACAGTAACCATCCAAGTGGAAACATAAAAGATATGATTGGATTTTTGAACACTGTATTTAATACAAAGGCCCTGTTTAAGATCACCTAGAAAGAAAGTATAGAGTTAAAAGGAGGTCCTGAAATTGAAACCTAGGCACTTCAAATTTAGTGGTGAGTGGAGTAAGGAGAGAAAGGTAAAATCAGAGAAGCCAAGATAAAATATATCAAGAAAGAGGGAACGATAAACTGTGGTAATGTAGCTGCTAAGAGGGACGAGTTAAACCACTCAGGTAGTGGAAATATCAGAATATACAAAAAAAGCACCATATTAAATTTCAGTGAGTGACAATATTTATTTATTAGAGAAACTTTAATACAGGGTGAATGGCTCCAAACACCAAGATTTAATTTGGAAGCTTTCACCACAGCAACACCTATCAGTGTTCAGTCTATTTATTTAAACATGCACGTGTTGATTGTATAATTTTCAAATTAAGGTGATAGCTAATAAAACAGTACAGAAAAAAAAATAGATTTTAGCATCCTTTACTTATTAGCCAGGTTGGGTCTACATATTAAAAGTAATATGTTTCCTGTCAAAATACTCAGTTCTGTTTGTTTTTACAAATATTTTAATGTGATATTTCAGCCAGGTTTGCTGTTGAAGGTCATGGTAGATTAATCTCAAATTAGCTGAAACAATGAACTCAACTAAAAGAAAAATCAGCATCATAATATAGTATAACCAAGGAAAGCAGCCCAAACCCTAATGAGCAGTTGCCTCTCTGCATTGGGTCATTATGATTATATTAATTTAACGAGCCAGGTTGGGAAGCACAGATGAATACTCTTGCAAATGCAGAGTAAATACTTAATTTAACAGTCTGCCATCATAGTATTTACTATTTCTGTGATAAAATCTTGCAGTAGTGGGCTGGAATATGTCATCTTATCAGTAATAATATTTAAATACAGTTTCCATGTTTGCTTCATTATTATCCTTACTGCCACCTCCCTCAATTAATTCATTTCAAATGATAAGCTTTTCCATCCATCAGTGCTGAGAAAAATTTCTTTAACTAATTAATGATTCTGGAAGTATGGCTTTGGTTGCTTCCATCTTTTGGCTATTACTAATAATGCTTATAAAACATAGATGTACAAAAATCTTTCTGAATTCCTGCTTTTGTTTCTTTTTTGGGTATATACCCAGAAGTGGAATTGCTAGATCATATGCTAATTCTATTTTTTAACTTTCTGGGGAGCTATCATAATTTTTTGTAGCAGCTACACCATATTACATTCCCACCAACAGTCCATGAAGTTTCCCAGTTTGCATACCCTTGCCCACCCTTGTTATTTTCTGCATTTTTTTTTTGATAGTTGCCATCCTAATGGGTGTGAAGTGATAGTGGTTCAGATTTTCTTTCACAGTTTTTAATCTTTCTTGAGATAACTTGGGATAAATCATTCAGAGAGATATATAATAACTTTTAGACCATATGCTGTTGGAAAGAATAGCAGTAAAGAGTGCCCATGTAAAATGTGAGAATCTTGAAGCATGGCAGATAAAAGAATTATATGAAAGGAAGTTAAATCCTGGGCAGTTTTGCTCAACTTGCGGAAATGTGTCATCAAAAAGAGGCCTGTGATAACTTTAAGTCATCAAAGTGGAAATCAACCATTTTGCTTATCATAATTTATTTGTGTAAATTATGTTTTTTACAGTATAAATAATTTGATAATATAAATATAATATGTAGAGTACTTGTGTTGAGAAATACAGCAGAGGTACTTTTATCTCTAGGGAGTTTTAACTGGCACTTTTTGTAAACCTGTTTTTTCCTAGACATGGGGCAAAATGTTTTACATGAATCACCTTATGGAGTTTTTTCAACTCTATTAGAAAGATGAGAGATTTAGCAACTTGATCAAAATTTCACAACTGGCAAGCAATAGAGCCAGAGTCCAAACCCAGTTCTCTCTGATTTCACAGCCTGCCCTCTCTACTCCCAATAGACATTCATGCAATGTATAATTCCTTACTTGAATCTTAGAGTAATTAAGAGCATAGGACTTCTCTGTATACCATATACATTTGCATGTATAATGGCTTGTGTACATGCCAATAATTGTGATAATCTCACTAAAAACAAGAAGAGATGAATATAAAAGAGTATTAAATTTTAAAACTCTACCTCAAATTTAAGATTTACCAGGAATACTACTAACCTCTAACATGTAATATATGTATAGATATAACTTGAAATATGCAGTTGGCTATTTAAGTGCATATTCTGTGTCCTTGGTCTTTTCAAAATGTTTTGAAGACAGTTATTGCATTATTAAATGCTATTCATTGCTCAGTTTAAGTACGTTTCTTTTAAGGAATCATGCAGAATTTGTGGGCCTCTATAAGAAAATTCTTCAGGCAGTTACAATTGCAATAAACTAAACACTGTGCTAGAAGATTTGAGAAAAATTATCATTAATCCAATTTGGTTAAAATGATTTCCAGAAGTTTAAATCCTTATTTCTTCATTTTTAGTGTTATTCATTGATTTTCCTAAGGAAGGGCTTTTAAACTTCTCTCCAGTAATCACAATGAAAGCCTGCCTGAATATTTACATATCAACATAGCTTTTAAAATTCTTAGTACTTATAGACATTAAATAGAGTTCCATACTCTAAATTTTACAAAAGAAGCATTTCTGAACATATAGAAAATAAGTAGAATTTTTTTAAACACAAAAAATTACATGCTTTTTAATATCATTGTCAAATGTAGAAAATGAAGGTTAAGGTGCTAAAACAACTTGATAGGAAACAATGATTTATTATAAACTTGCTGAATCTGTATGTCAAATAGCTGGGGTTTTTTAAAGTCATATATCTCAATCAAAATATTCTAAAAACATGATGATACCTTTGACAAAATAATATTTTATACTTGAAATAAAATTTATACTGTATGATTGAATTAAAAGCTGTAATTGCATATGATACTATTTAGATGTAGAAATATGTAAGAGTTCTTGGTAATTCCTTTAAAGATTTTCATTACTTTTCTAGCATCAGTGGATTCTGGTGACTGACATAATAGGTGCCCAATAAATAGCTGTTGAATAAATGGATAGCTTTGCTGAATCTTCTTGTCTCTGAACTTTCTTCTTTGTGTTGCTATGACATTACTTTCTAATTATATTATATCACTCCTTTATAATATGATTATGTAAATTATTCCTTGCTCCAGAATAACATAAATTGCTAATCCAGTCTCTTAGTCTTAACACATTTTTTCAGTAATCTAAGTCTTTTAAACACCCAATAAAGTTAGGATATAATGTGACTTCTCTAGTAGATGCCTACTTTCAAGTTTCCAAAAGAGTTCAGTTTCAACAAGAAACACTTGTATCTATTGATATGTAATGTGGGGATTCTGTTTTGGGAACAAACTTAAAGTAGATGATACTGTAAATTGTAAAAAATAGGACTCATATACAGTCCTTTCTAATTTAGGCTATATTGTCAATTTCCTAGGAATAATTTTTATTCCCTATCTGAATACTGACTGTATTGACTATCTTTAATTCTTTTGATTTTCATTAAAACTTTGAATTCCTAATTAATTTGTGAACTACATGCTCATATAAAAGTACACTTCATCAAACATCTTTTCCTTTATATCTTTAAAATCATTTCATTTTACTATTTCCAGTATATATATATTTTATTTTTATTGGAGTATAGTTGATTTACAATGTTGTGTTAGTTTCAGGTGTACAGCAAAGTGAATCAGTTATACATAGACATATATCCACTCTTTTTTTAGTTTCTTTTCCAGATAGGCCATTACAGAGTATTGAGTAGAATTCCCTGTGCTGTACAGTAGGTTCTTTTTAGTTATATATTTTATATACAGTAGTGTGTATATGTCAGTCCCAATCTCTCAATCCGGTATGGTTTAAAATTAGTACTTTAAACTTTTATTCTTGAAACATTTTCTTTTTCCATGGGTACTTTCCTATTGATTGTTTTTCCCTTATACATCTTGGGATTTTTTTTACCTAGGTTTCATAGGAAGCATAGCTATATTTACAGATATTTTTTCCTCATGAACTAACTTTTTGATATATATTCTGCTCTATTGAATTATAAAAATTAGTTAATAGCAATAACATTTGGTTTTATTTTCTTTTACTTCTACACACACACACACCAATGCATATGTGCACACACAAATGCATATGAATTTTAAATTGGTAGCATACTGTACATAAAGTTTTATCTTCTTTTCAACTGTGTTTTGTCAAATGGATATTATATTATGAACATCTTCCTCATATAATTACGTAGTCTTTGAAATTTAGCTATTTAAAAATTAAATTGCAAATATATGGTCTCATAGACTATGTTCCTGCTTCCAGACCTCCTAGAAGTTGTGGACTCCCTGGAATGCAAGGGTGATGTAAGTGAGACAGAACACCTAACCAGATCTTAGGAAAACCATAAACTTTATGCTACCTGCAATATCATTGGAGCAAATAATATGACCTTTCAAAACAAGTAATAAATCTCAATAATAAAATAAATTTTAAAATGTATTTTGCCATTGCATTATTTACAACCCCTTTTCTTCATTTTCTGTTCATTACGATAGTAAAACCAAAGCAAGACAAAACAAAACAGAAACAACCAAAACCCAAATGCCTATTGGCATGTGAATTATAAGGATAGATAGGAGTAAAGGCTAAGGTAGACTTGGCTTCCACTTTGAAGATATTTATTGACTAATCTAATTTCTCTTTGGCTCTGCGTCTCTATCTCAGTTAAAAGTTTTAAAATAGATCTAGATTTTTTTTTGCCAACTCTATATGCAAGTTTCTTTGCCTTTCAAGGTTATCTAAAAAGTATAACAATTTAGAGCCTATGTTATGCTAGGAAATGGATGAAAGCATTGCTAACTAATATTAGCATTGCTAACTAATATTTAATGAGTGTATACTATGGGCTGGACAGTGCTGTAGCACTTTATGTGTATTGTGTTTTATAATCCTCACAACTTTATTATGGAAATGTACTATTATTCCCATTGTCCAGATGGAAAAAAATGAGGCACTGAAAGGTTATGAAACTTGCCCAAGTGGCAATAGCCCATTTAACACTACCCTGCCTCTGTCTCTCAACCAGCAACTCCACCTGAATGTCTAATGAAGCATCACATATTTTATAGTTCAAAAGAGAGGTCTTGATGATTTACTTTATCCAAACATGTACCTTCTCAGTAATGGTACTACTCTTAATAGATAAACACAAACAAAAACCTTGGGAATTATATTTGATTATTCTTTTCCCTTCATACCCCTTATCCAAGTTCTGAAAACTCGACCTACAAAATGTATCCTGAATTTGGCAACTTCTTATCTGCTCCATTACAACCCTAATCTAAGCCACCATCTCTCATCTAGATTACTAGCATAGCTCCCTGTCTAGTCTCTCTGATTTCCCATCCCCTATTCATAACCTACTCACCAAACAGCAGCCACAGTACTCTTTAAAAAATACATGTTGGATATATCACCTCATTGCTCAAAATTCTACAATGATTTCCTAACATACAGAAGCCAAAATCCACACTTCTTGCCACATCCTGTAGAACCTGCAAGACCAGGCCCTTGTGTGCTTCTCCAAAATCATAGCTGACAACAATCTGTAGCTGCTGTTTTATTCTAGCCACATTGGCCTTCTTGAGATGAACCAAGTTCATTCCTACAACAGGCCCTTTACATTTGCTATTTCCTTTGACTGAAATGTTCTTTCCCCAGATCTTGACATGGCTTCCTCTGTCATGTCACTGAAGTCTCTGCTCAAATAAAAATTCTTCCCTGATTACCATTTATTATAGAAACCCCTACCTAAAATTGCATTATTTATTCATTTGTCTTGTCTGTTGCAGTGGAGTCCTGACAGATGTTTAACAGTTGATTCTCTGGGGGTGAAAGAAAAGTCCTGATTTATAGTGTTAGCCAATTTCCGTGGTGTAAATATTCGTTATCAGGACTGATTTCAAGCTACCAACCTGATGTCACTGAACAAGGAATTGGGAAGAGATAAACACAATTGGCTTTTTAAAAAATTGAAATATATTTGATATACAACTTTGTATAAATTTGATATGTACATGTTAATTTGATACGTTTATATAATGTAATATGATTGCCATTATAGCAATAATTAATACCTATATCATATTAATAGCTATCATTTATTTTTAATGGTTGTAATAATTAGTTCTAGTCTCTTTGCAAGTTTTATGATTATAATACTATATTGTCTGTGTTCACTATACTGTGCATTAGATCTCTAGGTCATATTTGCCACTCGTTGCAGTTTTGTACCCTGAAACCACATCTGTCCTATTCCCTTCCTCCCCATTCCCTAGTAACCACCATTTTACTCTCTCTTGTAACCAGTTTGGCTTTTTTAGATTCTACATATAAGTGATATCATATAGTACTTGTCTTTCTCCGTATGACTTTTCTAACTTAGCGTAATATATGTGCTCAAGGTCATCCATGTTGTTGCAAATGGCAGGACGTCCTTCTTTCTCATGGTGAAATAATATTCCATTGTATGTATTTTTATATATATATATATATATATATATATATATATATACACATCACCTCTTTTTTATGCATTTATCCATTGATTGGCACTTAGGTTGTTTCTGTGTCTTGACTATTGTGAATAATTCTGCAATAAACATGGGAGAGTATATATCTCTTCGATATCCTATTTTCAGTTCCTTTGGGTGTACACCCAGAAGTGGAATTGCTAGATCATATGCTAGATCTATTTTTAATTTTTTGAGGAACCTCCATGTTGTTTTTCTTAATGGCTCTGCCAATTTACATTTCCACCAACAGAGTACAAGTATTCTCTTTTCTCCACATCCTTGCCAAAACTGGCTTTTGAAAGTTAGCGCAAGCTGGCTCCAGCAGACTACTGGTGTATTGTCTGTTTTTCTAGAATATAATCTCCATGAAAGAGCAATTTTTTTATCCTCACTGCTATATTTCAACACTTGTGTTAAGGACTGGCACAATAAATAATCTGTTGTTCAATAATATTTGGAGAATAAATGAACTAATTAATATATTACTATGTGAGCCTTTAAAATATGTACAGAAGTACAGAATTTTAGAATCCATAATAGGAATCTTGGAACAAAAGGGTGAGAGTAACACTAGCTCAAGCGAATTTGACTGCAGGTATAACTGTCTTTCCCATCCTTCTTAATCAAGGAGTTGTTCCAATTCCCATTTGAATATATTCTTTTAAACCTCCCTAAATAGATTACCGAGAATATAGACATTTAAATTTATTCTGTTCATATTTAAATAATTTCATTTATGTTTGGTCTGGAAAAATGAATCTGAAGTTATTCCAGTATGTTGTGTTCTTTAAGCACTTGATATATGTCTAAAATGTTGTTCATGTCAAGAACATCTACAATTCAAATCATGACCTTCTTTTGGTTTGTACTATAATTTTAAAGTGACATAGACACAAAAAGGATTAGACTAAAAAATGTTAATAGTCATACGGCTATTCTTCACTTCTGTCTGTGATGATACTTGGTAATGTATTTTACTGAACAGGCAAGCAATGGAAAAAAAGGTCTCCTTCACACAAAATGTGGTAAAGTCTGCTTTCAATAAGTGACTTTATTTACTACTTGCTTTTCATGGTCACTATTTGTAATACCATATTTATGCCCACTGCAGACATGAAGCCTGGAATAGGAAAAAGTTAAGCTTTCATCCTTCATACCTTTCATGGCGCTTTACTAATAGCTGCAGTTATTTTGCAACAATCCACCGTATGTTTAGGTTTAACGGAATCTTGGCTTAGTAATGAAGCACTTCATTAAAGTGTTGTTTATAGTGTTTCTATTCACAACTATCCCTCCATATATGCTTATGGTAGAGTTGTGTGGATGTTCTGCTGTCATCCATTCTCTGCTGTTTAGACAGATTCAGTTTATAGTGTCGGATTTTACTCTTGATGATTTTGCAGCTTTATTATTTGATGTTGAGTAATTGTAGTCAATTAAACTGTCCAAGAAGCCCTATGGATTCTGTTTTATGCCTTGGGTATCATAAATGAGTTAGAGCTTGATTCCATATTGATGAAATACTACTTATGTTTCCCAAAGATATATTGTTCTTTACAATTTGTTTCTAGACATTGTGATCAAATGTTCTCTTGGATAGCAATTTCAGAGTCAGAGTACAATTGCATTTTGTAATAATTTAAATGGAAATGTGTGTAGGGTTTTTCTAGTGAAGGCTTTTACATAAATTAATTACATTCAGGGCTGATAGAATGTTCACAGTAGGACATGTAGTACCACAGAAAATGTCCAAAAACATTTATTTGCTCTTTTTCAGGACAACTATAACCATGACTTTTCATGACGTTCATAACCTGCTTAACTGGATGAATTTCAGTGTCAGAAAATTGTTTTCTAAGTCAATTTTTAAGCTTTTCTCCCCCTTTCCTGTGCTGAGTCCTAATTTGATTAGCCTTGATTTTCCTCTAAGGGTGAGGGTTTAAAAAAAAACTTTTGCTTTGGTGCAACCAATTAATTAGTCCTGCATGGAGAGGTTTGGAAAATCCACGAGCAGTCAAACTTGCTGACAGAGTAAAACACAATTTTGTGAAGGCAGCATAAAGGAGACAGTAAAATTCCCTAAGTGTTATCTGTGTGCCATGGATTCTTTTGGAGCTTCAGAAATCCAGCTCAGCACTTCATAAATCATTTTTGACTTGACATCACCAAAGTTCTATGAGGATTTGGTGTGTTTTGAACTCATAAAAAAATCAGGAGAAATCTAGGCAGAATACAAAGAACAAAGAACTTGTAGGGTGGTTTTGTAAGAACTTTATCCTATGTCCTCTTGAAATGGTCACCTTTCAGGCATATTTGTCATAACTGTTGGCACTCAGTCTTTAGAAAATGTCTATACAGTTATATGAGTGCCATCTCCTATCCTTATTTTAAAATCTTAGCCAGAATGATATCAGGCTCTGCAGTTTTCTCATTTTTCATTTCATTTACACTCTTCACACTTCACTGGCAAGTGAAGTCACCTCTTTAAAATTTGGGGTAAAGGCCAGCTTGACAAACCTTGTCAGAATTCTTTTTTTTGCAGATTTTCATTTCAGAGGAAGAATATGTGATTTAGACATATTTAAGATTGTTACCTTGGTAGAAATTCCCAAGGAAATTAGAAATGATGAGGGATGTGTCACCTGTATTTATTAATGTTGAATGGTGGCTAGGTAGGTTCACACTTTAGGTGCTTATAGAAATTACTTCTGAGGTTCCTTAAATTGTTTCAGAGGTGGTATTCCATTTTTGATCACCTATTCCATTGAATTTTAAAAAATAATTGATAATTATGTGTAAGACATTAAAAAACATCTGTAGAGTATTCTACAGTTTCTACTGCTAGTAACTTGTATCAGTTTTGGTGGTAAAACGAGGGCAAAATTAATTTTTTACAAAGCAAAATTAAATTTTCATAGAGATGTTCAGTTGTTAGCTTGAAACAGAAAATGGGACGTGAGAATGTGGTTAGGTTAGAAATTGAGAGATATGGGACATATCTGTATAAAGGAGTTAGTTGAAATAGTCATAGACATGGAAGGTATTATGCAGAAAGCAAAATTAAACAAAACTGGATCTATAGACTTGCTCCATAATTTACTAGTCATGTGAAGTGGAACAAGTTACCTAGTGTACTAGTTTTCCATTGCTATCGTAACAGGTTACCACAGATTTAGTGGCTTAAAGCAACACAAATTTATTATCTTACATTTTAATAGGTTAGAAGTCTGACATGAGCCTCACTGGCCTAAATCCAGGTGTGGGCAAGGTTGCATTCCCTTCTGAAGTTTCTTGAGGGGAATTCATTTCCTTGATTTTTCCAACTTCTGGAGATTACCTGTGTTCCTTGTCTTGTGGCCTTTTCTTCCATCTTCAAAGCCAGAAATGGGTTGAAGCTTTCTCATGTTCCATCTCTCTGGCCTCCTCTTTTGCTTCCCTCTTCTATTTTTAAGGATCTTTGTGATTATATTGGACCTCTTCATACAATCCAGAATTATCATTCCATCTCAAGGTCTTTAACTAAATCATATCTGCAAAATCCCTTTTGACATATAAGAGAATGTATTCAAAGGTTCCAAGGATTAAGATATAGACATTTTTGAGGAGCCATTATTCTTTCTACACACAAATTAGGGTAACTCTCTCATTTCAATTTCTAATCAGTTCCTACCTACCTATCTCATAGGGTTCTTGTTAACAGAAACAAACTTCTTATGCTGAAGTGCCTGGCAAAAACTAAGCACTAAATAAAATGCTTCTTTCCCCAAGAAAAGATTATTAGGACATAGAACATTGGGACACACCTTTGTTAAAGAAATTCGAATTAAAAAGACCCACAGCAGGTGTACCCCACACAGTGCTCTCTTCTGAATATTCCTTTTGTCTTCACTCCCTTCTCTCCTATTGTTTACCTTCCATTTTAGGTAAAAAGCCATATTAGGAAAACATGTTTCTCTTTTTTTAAAAAAATCCCTGAATTATAAATAAATATCATTTTTCCAAAGATAAAGAGAGTTTCACATGGGGGCGGGGGGAACAATATAGTCAAAAGCTGCGGAGATCTCAAAGAAGATGAGGATGGAGGAAAAAACCATGAATTTTCCAAATGGGTTGCTGTAACTCTTCTGAAAGTGATTCAGGTAGGGTGGTGAGTGTTGCATGCACTGCAGAGGGTTAAGTAGAGAGGAGGTATTAAGGTAATAAACAAAAGAGGGTACAAACTACTCTTAAGAAAGTCCCTAGAGACGGACAAGGAAGTGGGGCAATATATAAGCAAGAAAATAGCTGATGCTATTTCATTTGTAATGGCTAAAATTGAATAAGTGTTATGTGGCTCTGATCTGTTGAAAGAATTCATGAACCAAGATCAGAAAGTTTCATCTGTCTTTGATTTGTTATTCTCCACTGTTAACATTATATTTCTAACTCATCTCATCACTACAAATCTTTGCTATTATTCCCCAAATGCTTTGAACTAGAGTGATTCATTCATGTCTGCAATGTCATAAATTTGAGAAGGTATAGGTTCTTCTTACCCTGATCACTATAGAAGCACAAAAACAAAGGCAATCCTGGGTATTTCTCCAGGGTGGATAATTTTTAGAACGCAAGCTTTAAACTGTCACATTTCTGATTGTCTGTGATTCACACCAATATTGTCCTCTGTGATGGCTTCATTGAAAGGACTGTCATGTTCTGTGGGGGACTCAGCCTACCTGCTCTTTTAACAGTAGCTGGTGTGAAAGCCATGCTGTGCCAATGGCTCATTCACAGGAGGCAGGTCAATGTTTTGAAACCATAGATTGTTTCAGATAAGAGAGAAATATGTGAGGAGAGAACAGATGTCAAGGGCAGTGCTAAAGAAAAGGAAAATGAATTTTACCTGCAGCTAACATTGTTAAAAATGATAGCAATTTAATGAAGCATAGAGTACTAAATGCATTAATAAGCTGAGAGAGGACCTTACTCATTGCATTTTGGATTCCATTTATTTGTGTTCCTAGTTTTCTTAAGATGGGACTAAAATTTTGGACAAGCAATGCCCTTTAGAGTTGATAATTAATTTGAAAGAATTAAGATATATTTCTTGAGCTCAGAATGCAATGTCTTCGCAGCATGAAGCAGAGTTAACCATGTATCAAGATAATAAAGAAAATGCATTAAATATTTGCTTTTTAAGAGCAAGCACTGAATTACCAATAGTGTTAAAATCATTATGTAGGGCTTCCCTGGTGGCGCAGTGGTTGAGAGTCCGCCTGCAGATGCAGGGGACACGGGTTCGTGCCCCGGTCCGGGAGGATCCCACATGCCGCGGAGCGGCTGGTCCCGTGAGCCGTGGCCGCTGAGCCTGCGCGTCCGGAGCCTGTGCTCTGCAACGGGAGAGGCCACAGCGGTGAGAGGCAGAGGCCCGCGTACCGCAAAAAAGAAAAAAAAAATCATTATGTAAAAGAGAATCATTTGTTTATCAAAATGAGATGTATTAGTAATCTTTCTAAAAATTCTCATTATGAAAATTTCCCAACATACACAGAAGTATGGAGAATACCCTAGACCCACATGTAACCAACACCCACCTGTAAGAATTAACTTGTGTCCCTTCTTGTTTCAGTTTTACATTTATCATACCCCACCCCACCCGCCAGATTATTTGGAGGCAAATTCCATGCATATTACTTCCTCTATAATTCAGTATGTATCTCTGAAGGATACAGCTCTTTTGTAAACAAAAGCATTGTCACACCTAAAAATTAATACTATTACTACTACTTCTTTAATACTAGCAAATATTCAGTCAGTATCAAAATTCATCACATTTACCTCCAAATTTTTTAAACAGCTGATTGAATTTTTTGAACAGCTGAAGTTACATACTGTATTTATTTGATATCTCTTAAGCTTTCTTAATCTATAACCTCATTATTTTTTATTTTCTTGCAATTTATTTTTGGAAGAAGCGATATGGTTTGTCTAGTAAAGGTTCTCACATTCTGGATTTTGCTAATTGTATTCCTGTGGTGCTGTTTTCATGCTCCTTGGATACCTCATTTCCTGTAAGCTGATAGTTAAAAATGTAGAGATCCACTCTGATTTGGGTTCACTTTTCTGGCACAATTAATCGTAGATGGTGCTGTGTTTATAGATGGTGCTGTGTTCTCTCTTTTGGGGACATTAGTGGCCATGATGACCATTAGTCCCACCGCAGATCCATCATTTCAAAAAAGGCCTTCTTAGTAAACAGCAGCATCCAGGATAGCTGAATATTCTCTACGTTGATTATTTTTCATTTAATAATACATCCCTGCATCTGTTGTTCTTTCATTTCAGGTTCTCTTGGCTATTCTTTCTCATTAATTTTTCCAAATCAACTTTATAATCAACTTGTCCAGCTTTAGGGGGAAAATAAACCTAACATTTTTTTTTTTTTTTTTTTTTTTTTTTGCGGTATGCGGGCCTCTCACTGTTGTGGCCTCTCCGGTTGCGGAGCACAGGCTCCGGACACACAGGCTCAGCGGCCACGGCTCACGGGCCCAGCTGTTCCGCAGCATGTGGGATCCTCCCAGACCGGGGCACGAACCCGTGTCCCCTGCATTGGCAGGCGGACTCTCAACCAATGCGCCACCAGGGAAGCCCAAACCTAACATTTTAATAAGAAATTAAATTGCTTTAAATTTATGTATTAACTTAGAGAGAGCAGAAAAAGTAACTCTTGTTACTTTTCAGAACTAGAAGTTGAGATTTTCTTCCTTGCATAGTGAGGTGGAGCAGTCCTTCAAATACTTGCCCATGAGTAGTTAGACATTGATAAAAACCCTTAAAAAAAACTTTCAACAAATAATTGAACATTTTATCTTCAAAGGATTATTAGTCATCCAGGTAGATTATTATTTCTTAGAAATTCTGGAGTGGTAGATTAATTCATTTTCAAATGTATAAACTTTACATGAGTTTAATGTGAGTATAAAAAATCTGTTTTAATTGAGGGCGGAGTGTTTCTGTTCCTCTGGCGACTCGGGAGCCACTTACCCTGAGGTGAAATGGCACATTTGCTTACCTGCAACTCACTAAATTCACACTCAGCAGTTGTAGTGTATACTTGGGGGGAGGAGAATAAATGGGCTGCACATTATAACTGAGTGACAATCTCAAATCATTTCCGTCTTTGAAATCATTGTAAATGAATTTGTCTGAAAGCACAGGCAGACAAGGAGCTATCCTTCTGGACCCGCCACCACATTATTCTAGGTTTATTGAAGTAAGTGTAAATTTACAAGGGACATAAAACTGACTCAAAAAGTAATGATTAGAGTTATTTGTAGGTTAATTTTTTTAAGTTTAAAGCAGCATTTAAAAGCTTCTGTTGTTGGAACTTGATCCAATAAGTCCAGTAATAATATTTTCAAAATCTGTATAATAATCTATTCAGATAAGTTTTAAGATTATAATGAGCCACTTGTTTTCTGTGATTGCTCAGAAATTTTTTGCTGGGGAGTAAGAATTTGGTTACATGTGGTTGGGTGGGCGCATCTTTGAGTGAAGCCTCTATTAAACTCAGAATTTCGATGAATTTCGTACATTCAGCCCCGCTTCTCATCCCTGCTTCTGGTCAGACTTGCCTTTGTGAGTTTCTGCTGGACTTGACCCAGGGCAAGTACTGAGTACTTTAGGCCATGATCTCTGCTCTCCCTCCTCCGCTGACTCTCATTGACCTTCCAGAAAAATACTGAACCCTCCTCATGCTCTTATCTTTGTTGTTATTGGTTTCTTATTTATTTATTTATCCTCTTTTTAGGTCTCAGGTGAAAGATTAGGTAACACATGAACTCCATCTATCAACTCAAACACAGAGACATGCACACGTTTCTGTAAGGCTTCCCCGATTATTCTAGTGGGTACTAAGCTTGAAACTCATGATTCCAAGGATCCTTTCAGGTTCTGATATTGTATAACTCTCATTGCTTTCTGAAAGCCAACATACCTATATGAATAAATAAGAGTATTTGACAAACATATACTAGAACTAAGAATACACAGGAGTGTTCAAAACATATTAGAGATGACATCACAGCTTGTGGAAATGTTTAAATCCATAACATTGGCAAGAGCAGGTAGTAGAATATTGCAAAGCCTCTTTCACAACTAAGCAATTTTGTTATGTGGACAACTATTTGCTATAGGAAGTTCACAGACAGATAGCAACGGGGGGAGGGAGGCAGAGCATATCAGTGGGCAGAAGTTAGATGGCCATGTGTTTTTCTCTTGACAAACTTTCTCTATGAGAAAGTTGAAGTACCATCTTCCACAGAGAGTGGCCTTCATTAATAGTTTTATGGCTTTCATGGGGGATCAGCCTATAGGAAACGGAGGTCCTCTGTCCTTGTTACATCATTAAGGAGTCCTACTTTGGCCTGGCTCTCTTAACTGTGTGCCAGTGACACTCAAAAGTATCACTAAAACCTCCAAAACACAATACTCTTTGGTAGCATTTTCCTGGATCCATGATTCTTCTGAGGACAAAAGAACTGGGATAAAGTAGGTTCCTGAGAGTCATAGCAGAGAATATTTTTCAAAAATTCAGACCCAGCAATGCATGTGCTAGAAATTGGTTCTGGAGGTCAGACTTACCCACATGGGTTACAGGTGAGCTAATGTATATCCTGTCCTAGGACAGTGGCCAAAGTTCCTAGGCTGTTCAGGCTGTGAGGTCTCCTCCTATAATGTGAAAAAGATGAGGAAGCATCAGTGCGTATGATGGTCATTGCATATTACTTGTTACTTTGGGACAAGGATTCTTCAGAAAGACTGTATTCTTCATTTCCACCCTAAGTGAGATTAGGTTCTTAATACTCTAGGAACATCTAATTTAATGCTACATCAGTGACATATGATTATAATTACATGATATTTTATTAGGTGATGCACAAATGGAATATGAAATAGAAAGTTCTCTTTGTTACAGTAAAATGTCAAACATTTGGTATTATTTCAAAAATTATTTGGGATTTTTTTTTAGTTACCAAGTTTGTAAAACGTGCCCTCCAAAAATTTGGGTATTGTGTATTGATATCTACGGTTTATAAAAGCCTAGCCATCGTAGCATTTTTGTACTTATAATGAGGTGTTTGCTTTCCTTGTTGCACCCCATACAGATTGAGTTTTTTTCTATCTGGAAATAGGTTTTATAACTACTGATTTTGAAGAGCCTTTATACTTAAAACACAAGACAGAGTTAATAAAAGTAGCATGAGTACGTTAGAGAATTATTCTATTCAAGTCATTAAAATTTTGGCATACTTAGAAAATCACTATTAGAATTTTCACAGTCTTTGCCTGACGCCTTCAAAGAATACTTCTATTCATTGTGTTTTCCAATAATGCTGTCTACCACATTTTTAAAAGTTTATTCAAAATACTACATGCTAACTAATTTAATTAATTTTGCATGAAATGTGAAAGAATCCATAGAAGATAAATGAAAGAAGGATATTGTTTTGAAATGGGGTGACATATTCTCGAAGGTAATGACTGCTTTTCCATGTCACTTAATGTAGGCTGTTATGTTGAATTATAGAAAAAGTCTGTGTGGTTTCTAGTATAACTTCTTTTCATGGATTTCATCTATTATTCCAGAGCCAGCACAGAAGCTCCTAAGTCATAAATCCATGTTGTAGCTCCAAGACAATTTGCCCTTTTCCTGTATTTGCTTGCTGAGTTGTTTCTAAACAAAGTACTTTATCCATACATCAGTGTATCTTTATTTTTCTTATTTGTACTTATGATCTCTAATTATGCTTTGATATTTCTCTTTTGGTTTTCCACTAAGAAAATATCTGTGCATTCTTTTTTCTGGATAGAAATTTGCTAATTTACAATATTTATATAGATTGTTTTTTCCAAAGACCACGCAGTATTTTATATTCGTTATCTTTCCATGGTTTTGACTTTGGAAAAGAAACACTGGGAAACAGGGTAAAAGAGTTTAAGCAATTTTTTCAACTCATAGAGATGTAATAGGATGAACATTACAAGCAATGTATGTCTTAGTTCCTATAAATGACAAAATATGCTGGTTGACTGAAATTCAGGCTCTAACAAACAGAAAAGAAAGTGTTAAGCTAGTAGAAGTAACATGGAAGCATGTTGCAATGATTTTGGTTATTCAGTTAAAACTAATAAATACTGAATGCACACTATTTCAAAAGAATTATAATAAGGTATAATAAGGATTGTAGCATCTCTGCCCTTTAGGAGCTCACAATTTATTTATTCATATTCTTTATCATTTTATAGACTTTGTCACGAATAATTTAGGATTACCAGAAATTAGGAACAGGGTATTTCAGATTTTTAATAGGATCAAATATCTCTCTGTTCTATCAGATTAATCAATAGGTTTGACCTTCAGTGAATTCCTTTTTAAAGAGGTTCCATGTGTATGAGTTATTGAATACAGAGTGTCTAAGAGAAATAATTCCTTATGAATAACACCTAAAACATGCAGAAGTAGCAAATACTTTAGATTATGATTGCTAGAGTATATTCCATTTTACTCCTACTCTTGTCCTTTCTTCAATACTTTTAAAAATACTTCTTTATTTTAAAAATAATTCTATTAAAAACCAAGACATTTATATTAATGCAATTAATATAGCAGGTTATTAGATGAACTTTAAAAGCTCTTCTTATCTCTTTGACTCTTGATTGCCAAACCCCATTGGTCACAGCTTTAAGATGTCCGTATCTACCCTTCCCCAAAATGGCTAAGTGTATTCCAATAATTATAGACACATAGGCATATATGTGTGTATATCTGCAATTACACTTATCTATATACCTTTGGAAATATAAATTCATAATATTTCCCACCTGGAGTGTTCGTCAATAAACTAGAATTGGTCAAAGCTCAGACTAATCAGAGACGATGTCTTGGCTATTCCTTGCTATCCCAAGGTTAACCAGATGATCTCAGGAGAGAGGAGGCATTTGGAAGGCTTGGGCAGCAGTGATTTACCAACTACAGAAGTATTTTAATTACCAGTATTTCCACAACTGTGCCTAAGATGCAAATACCATCCGTACTTTCAGTCATATGATGGCTCGTGATTCTCCCCTTAGTGCACACAGATAGAAATGCTCACATCCTACTAAAGATTTCAAAAGACCAGCATCAGAGCCACCTGTCTTATGTTTTTTTTAAACATCTTTATTGGAATATAATTGCCTTACAATGGTGTGTTAGTTTCTGCTTTATAACAAAGTGATCAGCTATACATATACATATATCCCCATATCTCCTCCCTCTTGTATCTCCCTCCCACTCCCCCTATCTCACCCCTCTAGGTGGTCACAAAGCAGTGACCTGATCTCCATGTGCTAGGTGGCTACTTCCCACTAGCTATCTATTTTACATTTGGTAGTATATATATGTCCATGCCACTCTCTCACTTCATCCCAGCTTACCCTTCCCCCTCTCTGTGTTCTCAAGTCCATTCTCTACGTCTGCAGTTTTATTTCTGTTCTGCCACTAGGTTCTTCATAACTATTTTTTTTTTTTTAGATTCCATATGGTATTTATTTTTCTCTTTCTGACTTACTTCACTCTGTATGACAGTCTTCAGGTCCATCCACCTGACTACAAATAACTCAATTTCATTTTTTTTATGGCTGAGTAATATTCCATTGTATATATGTGCCACATCTTCTTTATCCATTCATCTGTCGATGGACACTTAGGTTGCTTCCATGTCCTGGCTATTGTAAATAGAGCTCCAATGAACATTGTGGTACATGACTCTTTTTGAATTCTGGTTTTCTCAGGATATATCTCCAGTAGTGGGATTACTGGGTCATATGGTAGTTCTATTTTTAGTTTTTTAAGGAACCTCCATACTGTTCTCCATAGTGGCTGTACCAATTCACATTCCCACCAACAGTGCAAGAGGGTTCCCTTTTCTCCACACCCTTTCCAGCATTTATTGTTTGTAGATTTTTTGATGATGGCCATTCTGACTGGTGTGAGGTGATACCTCCTTGTAGTTTTGATTTGCATTTCTCTAATGATTAGTGATGTTGAGCATTCTTCCATGTGTTTGTTGGCAGTCTGTATATCTTTTTTGGAGAAATGTCTATTTAGGTCTTCTGCCCATTTTTGGATTGGGTTGTTTGTTTTTTTGATATTGAGCTGCATGAGCTGCTTATAAATTTTGGAGATTAATCCTTTGTCAGTTGCTTCATTTGCAAATATTTTCTCCCATTCTGAGGGTTGTCTTTTTGTCTTGTTTATGGTGTCCTTTGCTGTGCAGAAGCTTTTAAATTTCATTAGGTCCCATTTGTTTATTTTTGTTTATTTCCATTTCTCTAGGAGGTGGGTCAAAAAAGATCTTGCTGTGATTTATGTCATAGAATGTTCTGCCTATGTTTTCCTCTAAGACTTTTATAGTGTCTGGCCTTACATTTAGGTCTTTAATCCATTTTGAGTTTGCTTTTGTGTATGGTGTTAGGAAGTGTTCTAATTTCATTCTTCTACATGTAGCTGTCCAGTTTTCCCAGCACCACTTACTGAAGAGGCTGTCTTTTCTCCATTGTATCTTCTGCCTCCTTCATCAAAAGTAAGGTGACCATATATGCGTGGGTTTATCTCTGAGATTTCTATCCTGTTCCATTTATCTATATTTCTGTTTTTGTGCCAGTACCATACGGACTTGATTACTGTAGCTTTGTAGTATAGTCTGAAGTCAGAGAGCCTGATTCCTCCAGCTCTGTTTCTTCTCTCAAGATTTCTTTGGCTATTAGGGGCTTTTGTGTTTCCATACAAATTGTGAAATTTTTTGTTCTGGTTCTGTGAAAAATGCCATTGGTAGTTTGATAAGGATTGCATTGAATCTGAAGATTGCTTTGGGGAGTATAGTCATTTTCACAGTGTTGATTCTTCCAATCAAAGAACATGGTATATCTCTCCATCTCTTTCTATCATCTTTAATTACTTTCATCAGTGTCTTATAGTTTTCTGCATACAGGTCTTTTATCTCCTTAGGTAGGTTTATTCCTACGTATTTTATTCTTTGTGTTTCAATGGTAAAATGGAGTGTTTCCTTAACTTCTCTTTCAGATTTTTTGTCATTAGTGTATAGGAATACAAGAGATTTCTGTGCATTAATTTTGTATCCTGCTACTTTACCAAATTCATTGATTAGCTCAAGTAGTTTTCTTGTAGCATCTTTAGGATTCTCTATGTGTAGTATCATGTCATCTGCAAACAGTGACAGCTTTACTTCTTCTTTTCTGATTTGGATTCCTTTTATTTCTTTTTCTTCTCTGAGTGCTGTGGCTAAAATTTCCAAAACTATGGTGAATAATAGTGGTGAGAGTGGACAACCTTGTTTTGTGCCTATCTTTGAGGAAATGGTTTCAGTTTTTCACCATTGAGAACGATGTTGGCTGTGGGTTTGTCATATGTGGCCTTTATTTTTTTGAGGTAAGTTCCCTCTGTGCCTACTTTCTGCAGGTTTTTTATCATAAATGGGTGTTGAATTTTGTCAAAAGCTTTTTCTGCATCTATTGAGATGATCATATGGTTTTTCTCCTTCAATTTATTAATATGATGTATCACATTGATTGATTTGCGTATATTGAAGAATCTTTGCATTCCTGGGATAAACCCTACTTGATCGTGGGGCTTGATTCTTTTATTGTGCTGTTGGATTCTGTTTGCTAGTATTTTGTTTAGGAATTTTGCATCTATGATCATCAGTGATATTGGGGTGTAGTTTTCTTTCTTTGTGACATCTTTGCCTGGTTTTGGTATAAGGGTGATGGTGGCCTCATAGAATGAGTTTGGGAGTGTTTCTCCCTCTGCTATATTTTGGAAGTGTTTCAGATAGATAGGTGTTAGCTCTTCTCTAAATGTTTGATAGAATTCACCTCTGAAGCCATCTGGTCCTGGGCTTTTGTTTCTGGGAAGATTTTTAATCACAGTGTCAATTTCAGTGTTTGTGATTGGTCTGTTGATATTTTCTATTTCTTCCTGGTTCAGTTTTGGAAGGTTATGCTTTTCTAAGAATTTGTCCATTTGTTCCAGGTTGTCCATTTTATTGGCATATAGTTGCTTGTAGTAATTTCTCATGATCCTTTGTATTTCTGCAGTGTCAGTTATTACTTCTTTTTTATTTTTAATTCTATTGATTTGAGTGTTGAATTCTATTGTTTTAAGTTTGTTTTTGTAGGTCTTTTTCTTTTCTTGTGCTTTCCTGCCTAGAGCAGTTCCTTTAGCATTGGTTATAAAGCTGGTTTGGTGGTACTGAATTCTCTTAGCTTTTTCTTGTCTGTAAAGGTTTTAATTTCTCCGTCGAATCTGAATGAGATCCTTGCTGGGTAGAGTAATCTTGGTTGTAGGCTTTTCCCTTTCATCGCTTTTAATATGTCCTGCCACTCCCTTCTGGCTTGCAGAGTTTCTGTTGAACGATCAGCTGTTAACCTTATGGAGATTCTGTTGTATGTTATTTGTTGCTTTTCCCTTGCTGCTTTTAATATTTTTTCTTTGTATTTAATTTTTAATAGGTTGATTACTATGTGTATTGGCGTGTTTCTCCTTGGATTTATCCTGTATGGGGTCTCTGTGCTTCCTGGACTTGATTGACTATTTCCTTTTCCATATTAGGGATGTTTTCAACTACAGTCTCTTCAGATATTTTCTCAGTCCCTTTCTTTTTCTCTTCTTCTTCTGGGACCCCTATAATTTGAATGTTGGTGGGTTTAGTGTTGTCCCAGAGGTCTCTACCACTGTCCCCAATTCTTTTCATTCTTTTTTCTTTATTCTGCTCTGCAGTAGTTATTTCCACTATTTTGTCTTCCAGGTCACTTATCCATTCTTCTGCCTCAGTTATTCTGCTATTGATTCCTTCTAGAGCATTTTTAATTTCATTTATTATGTTGTTCATCATTGTTTGTTTGCTCTTTAGTTCTTCTAGATCGTTGTTAAACGTTTCTTGTATTTTCTCCATTCTATTTCCAATATTTTGGATCATGTTGACTATCATTATTCTGAATTCTTTTTCAGGTAGACTGCCTATTTCCTTTTCATTAGTTTGGTCTGGTGGGTTTTTACCTTGCTCCTTCTTCTGTTTGTTTCTCTGTCTTCTCATTTTGCTTAACTTACTATATTTGATGTCTCCTTTTTGCAGGATGCAGGTCTGTAGTTCCCATTGTTTTTGGTGTCTCCCCTCAGTGGCTAAGGTTGGTTCAGTGGGTTTGTAGGCTTCCTAGTAGAGGGGACTAGTGCCTTTGTTCTTGTGGATGAGGCTGTGTCTTGTCTTTCTGGTGGGCAGGACTGCGCCCGGTGTTTTGTTTTGGGGTGTTTGTGATCTTATTATGATTTTAGCAGCCTCTCTGCCAATGGGTGGGGTTGTGTTCCTGCCTTTCTAGTTGTTTGGCATAGGGTGTCCAGCACTGTCACTTATGGGTCATTGAGTGGAGCTGGGTCTTTTTTTTTTTTAATTTATTTTTATTTTATTTATTTTTGGCTACATTGGGTCTTCATTGCTACGTTCGGGCTTTCTCTAGTTGTGGAGAGCGGGGGCTACTCTTCATTGTAGTGCACGGTCTTCTCATTGTGGTGGCTTCTCTTGTTGCAGAGCATGGACTCTAGGCACACGGGCTCCAGTAGTTTTGGCACGCAGGCTCAGTAGTTGTGGCTTGCGGGCTCTAGAGCGCAGGCTCATTAGTTGTGGCACATTGGCTTAGTTGCTCCTCAGCATGGGGGATCTTCCCGGACCAGATCTCAAACCCCTGTCCCCTGCATTGGCAGGTGGATTCTTAACCACTGCACCACCAGGGAAGCCCAGAGCTGGGTCTTAGCGTTGAGGTGGAGATGTCTGGGAGCGCTTTTGCCGTTTGATATTACATGGAGCTGGGAGGTCTCAGGTGGACTCATGTCCTGAGCTCAGCTCTCCCACCTCAGAGACACCTGGCCAGAGCACCAGGACCCTGTCAGCCACATGGCACAGAAGAAAAGGGAGAAGAAAGAAAGAAAGAAAGAGAGAGAGAGAGAGAGAGATGGAGGGAAGGAGGGAGGAAGGAAGGACGGAAGGGAGAAAATAAAAGAAAAAGAATTAAAAGGATTTTTTTAATTATTAAAAATTAAAATGTAATTTAAAAAAAAGAAAGAAGAGAGCAACCAAACCAAAAAGCAAATCCACCAATGATAACAAGCGCTAAAAACTATACAAAACAAAACAAAACAAAAAAAAAGGACAGGCAGAACCCTAGGACAAATGGTAAAAGCAAATTATACAGACAAAATCACACAAAGAAGCATACACATGCACATTCACAAAAAGAGAAAAAGGAAAATATATATAAATATATATATCTATACATTAAAAAACAAAAGGAAGAGAGCAACCAAATCAATAAACAAATCTACCAGTGATAATAAACTCTAAATACTAAACTAAGATAAACATAAAACCAGAAACCAGTCTGTCGCATATAGCAAGCCCCAAGTCTACAGTTGCTCTCAAAGGCAACTGCCTCAATTTTGGGATGATTCGTTGTCTGTTCAGGTATTCCACAGTTGCAGGGTACATCAAGTTGATTGTGGAGTTTTAATCAGCTGCTCCTGAGGCTGCTGGGAGAAATTTCCCTTTCTCTTCTTTGTTTGCACAGCTCCTGGGGTTCAGCTTTGGATTTGGCCCCACCTCTGCATGTAGGTCACCTGAGGGCATCAGTTTCCGCCCAGACAGGAGGGGGTTAAAAGAGCAGCTGATTCGGGGGCTCTAGCTCACTCAGGCTGGGGGGAGGGAAGGGTGCAGAGTGCGGGGTGAGCCTACGGTAGCAGATGTCGGCATGACGTTGCAACAGCGTGAGGCATTCCGTGTGTTCTCCCGGGGAAGTTGTCCCTGGATCCCGGGACCCTGGCAGTGGCGGGCTGCACAGGCTCCCAGGAGGGGAGGTGTGGAGAGTGACTTGTATTTGCGCACAGGCTTCTTGGTGGCTGCAGCAGCAGCCTTAGCATTTCATTCCCAGCCCTGGTGTCTGTGCTGATAGCCGTGGCTCGCGCCCGTCTTGAGCTCATCTCGAGCTCGTTTTGGCGGTACTGTCAATCCAGTCTCCTCGTGCACCCCGAAACAATGGACTCTTAGGCAGTTCCAGACTTTTTCCTGGACTCTGTCCCACTAGCTGTGGCGCACTAGCCCCCTTCAGGCTGTGTTCACGCAGCCAACCCCAGTCCTCTCCTGGGATCTGACCTCCGAAGCCCGAGCCTCAGCTCCCAGCCCCCATCCATCCTGGCGGGTGAGCAGACGAGCCTCTCAGGCTGGTGAGTGCTGGTTGCCACTGATCCTCTGTGCGGGAATCTCTCCGCTTTGCCCTCTGCACCCCTGTAGCTGCGCTCTCCATTGTGGCTCCGAAGCTACCCACCCCGCCCCGCCACCCACCGTCTCTGCCAGTGAAGGGGTTTCCTAGTGTGTGGAAACTTTTCCTCCTTCACAGCTCCCTCCCTGAGGTTCAGGTCCCATCTCTATTCTTTTGTCTCTTTTTTTTCTTTTCTCTTTTGCCCTACCCAGGTACGTGGGGAGTTTCTTGCCTTTTGGGAAGTCTGAGGTCTTCTGCCAGCGTTCAGTAGGTGTTCTGTAGGAGTTGTTCCACATGTAGACGTATTTCTGATGTATTTGTGGGGAGGAAGGTGATCTCCACGTCTTACTCCTCTGCCATCTTGAAGGTCTCCTGTCTTACGTCTTATATATCAACCTTTCATATTTTTAAATTAAGTCCCTTAAAGTGTACCATAGACAGTGTAGATGTATTCCTGAAAGTCTCATGTCAAAACTATGTAGCAAGTAAGGTTTATTTTCAGAACATTCCTTTCAAGCTCCCTTCTAAGCAGACCCTTAATCACATTTTAGCAGATCTGTCCTACAGTTGTATCCTTTCAATGACCCCAATCACCCAGAGCTTAGGGTTGACAAGCTCCTTGTACCTCACTGAATTTACTAAAAAGAAGATATACCACTGCTTTATTATTAGTGTACTCATTATATATCTCATTATTACAATATATTATCAATTCATAGATGGTGGGACAATAACTTAAACTAGTTTGTATCTACCATTCTACCCAGGACATTGCAAATAAATGTCATTCGGTAATGTTTGTGCATTGTTCTTTTGGATTGGATTGGTAAAGACACATATGGACCATCGCAAAATATCCAGAATATTTATTTTTTACCTCTTCATATATTATGTAGATTTGAATGTAGAGGATTGCCATATTTCCCTCAATTGTCACTCTGTTGATTTACGGTCACTTGATGCCTTTATTTTCCTTTTCTTTAACACATGTTTACTTCTTATACAGAAGGTACAGAAACCCTTCATTGAATATGTTGCAGTTTCAAACAGTTGTCTGCATGTACTAGAATTTCCTCCCCGTTATTTTCTATTTGGGGATGTAAAGGAAATGACATTTATTGAGTATTTATAGCCAAGCCTTTTGCTAGGTATTTTGCATACATTATCTCATTTAATCTAAATTGTCTCTCAGTAGTGTACTTAATGTACTTATTATTGACCCTAATTTGCAGATAAGGGAGCTAGGAGTTGACAAAGTAAAATAATCTGCCCGAGGTCACAGAAATGCTGGGACCACAATTTGAATACAAGATTGTGCCTCTGAATCACTATGTTGTTTTTGCTGTACCACAGTAACGGATGGTACTTGTCTGAGGATTAGGTGACATAAGTAACTGTTTTCTAATCTATCAAGCACTATCCACACATGGAATTTCTAACTCATATATTATAATTTCCAACAGAGTAAGGTGAGTAAATTGGTATGTAATAAATGTTTTAACTGATTGTGATTATAATAGAACTTCAAAAATTACGTGAAATGATGTTAATGAGTTATTAGAGAACTAAAATCCACAAAATGGAACATCTTATCTTAGCCAAAAGGTATGAAATATGAATATGTAACCGTAAAAACATTTTTAGAGAATATCATAGGGTTATGGAATAATATCTGAATAAAATCTATTGTAGCCTTAGGTAGGCCTTATATTTGATATGTAATAGTGAGAACACTTTGGAATTCAGAGTTACATGTTGTTGTTGTCACTCTTCCCCAGGTGTTCCAGATTGCGTATGTGATTGTGAAAGCAGCTAATTCCCCTCGGCCTGGAAACTGGATTTTGGAACGCTCACTTGATGATGTTGATTATAAGCCCTGGCAGTATCATGCTGTGACGGACACAGAGTGCCTAACACTCTACAATATTCATCCCCGCACTGGACCACCATCATACGCCAAAGATGATGAGGTCATCTGCACTTCATTTTATTCCAAGATACACCCCTTAGAAAACGGAGAGGTAAGATGAGAAAACTCACCCTCAGTACATTTAAGGTGCCAAAATAGGCCTGTCATAAAAACTAGAATATATCAGTCATAATGTCAGGGAGATTTTAAAATAGGATTTAGCAGAAGTACATTTTAAAAAACTTATTAAATAAAAGGGAAAAACTGAAAGTGATTAGAATTTTAACTGCCTTCCTCTAGTGTGTTATCTCCCATTTCCAATAAAGATCAGAGAAGAGGAAATGGGCTTAAGTTGGAAAGTCAGTGATTAATTTTAAATATAAAGAGACTTTAATTTTAAATGTAAAGAGACTTTTCTAACACTGTTGTTTGCTAATACTTGGAGGAGGATTGAAACCTTAAAAGAAGGCCTAGATCTGTGTGTACTCTGGTCTGAAGGTGGGGACAAAAGAGGGAAATTTGGGAAGAAATATAATTCACCTGAAGGACCTAAAGAGAAGGAAATTTTGTCAGTTTTTGTATGTTTTTCTGCTGTCACCACATAGTGCTGCAGTGGGGTTCCTTTCCTTTGTTCAGTCTTTGCTTATTATATGCTTAATTCAAAAGCGTTCAATTTCTCCGTAGCATTTTTTTTTGTATGGGTAAGATTTTAGATTCGTTCATTGCTTTTCAGCCACAAAGTCAAACCATGACTTCACCTCTACCAGCTGTGTGATCTTGAATCAGTGACTTAAATTCTCTGTGCCTTAGTTTCATCTCCCATAAATTGGAAACAATAACAGTAGTTCTTATTTCTTATGATTGTCAAGAAGATTAAATGAATTATTATGTTTAAAACATTAGAACAGTGCTGACAGACATATACACTATTGCTTTGTAAGCATTAACTATTTTTGTTGCTCTTGTTATAATAACAATAACAACTATTGAGATTGTTGTTTTTGTCGGTAGTCGTAGTCGTAGTATTAGTAGCCTCCTCTCAAATACCCAAACCTAGACTTAGTGACTTTTTTGGATTCTCTAGTTATATTTCCCTAATCAGTCTCCCTTCAGTATATACGGCCTAGCTCTTTTTTTCCTACCTGTTTGTATACATCTCTATTTATATTCATGTCTGATATTCTCTCCTCACCAGGTCACACACCTAAAGCTGGTATCATTTTTTATATTCACAGTTTCAGAAAATCCATATTCATACACTATCATGCCCACCTCCACCAATCTAGGGTTATCTCTTTAAACACTTCTGGGGGCAAGTTAGAGTTTTGACATAAATCTATCACACTCTCTTTTGGCACTATTATTCTATGAATGTATACCAGTGCCTCACTATATTTCAATTTCATGTTCAAAAATATCAGTTTTGGGCGAAAAGAAATCCAAATGGTGCTCTCAGCAGAGATTCCAATCTGCCAAATGACAAGGAGTCAAAAGCAGTGAGTCAAACAGCTGTTCAACCTGCTTTGTGCCCAGAGGCATCCAAAGTCCTGGCCAGATTGGCCTGAGGATATGGGAGTACAGAGGAGTGCAGAGAGACTATATTTGAGTTGAATTTGTATTATTTTTCTCCTGGATCCAGTGTTTACCCAGAACCAATAATTATCTAATATTTATAAAGCTATTCTTTACCTTTAAAAAAATGGTCTAATTCAGAAATTTGTTGAACAATGTAAAATGTACCCAGATAGATGTGTAACATACAAGTTACATGTATATCCCTGAAGCATGCTCTCCCTATAATGATGGTGGTTCTCCATCCTTTAGACCGTGTCAACTTGCCAACATGGAACAAACACACATTCTATTTGTTTGTGTTTAACTGGCTATGCTGTATTAGACATTCACTAAAGACTAATCATTGATGGTGACTTTTAAGAACAACTTATTCAACTTTCTCTGTGACATGCTTTTTTAAGTCTATTTTTCTCTCATTGGAAAGTGGATGAGGTGAGGGACAGAAAGTAAATTCAAAATATTTGATGTAGAATGATAGTATTTAAGAATATGAATTAAATTCAGACCTCTCCTAGAATATCTGCTTCATTTTATATATTATGCTGTGAAACGTATTACTTTTTGGAATGAACAGGTCCAGCAAAGGTAGGTGATAATCTCCCAAGACTCCCAGATCCACTGGTGACAAAGCTGAGATAAGAATCCAGGTCCCCTGACTCCTAGGTTAGTGTTTCTTTCAGACTGAAGACTGGAAGTCGATTTTTTAAAAAAAGTTGGTAATAGCTAAACTCAAATAATGGTTTAGAACAGATATAGAGATAGATATGCTGGATCCATTAAAGTAGAAAGATTCTTAATCCTGAGATATCATGATATAGAAGAATGTACATGGGACTGGAAGACTGGGCTCTGCTTCTGGCTCTTGTTTTTGTGGGATGTTGGGCAGGTCACTTAATCTCTGAGTTTGAATTTCTTTAATACATGAATTAGTTTTATATATAAATTGTCCTAAGGCATCTTTCAGTTCTAAAGTAATAGTTTTGGATATCAACTACAATATAACATGTGGGAATAATTTTTGGATGCTTGTCTCCAACATTTCCCAGACAAGTGACTATGAAATAAATCTTATTAAATTTCAGTTTTAAAATGATTCACTTTTGAGTACCATCTGAAATCTAATTACTAGGTGCTTATGTTCAGAACTTCCCAGAGAAGTGACATTCAAGTAAAAACCAAATATGTAAACCAGTAAATGCAAAATGATAGTATAAATGCCACAGCAGAAGTGTGTACAGAAAGTGGTAACGTCCATCTGGGTGAGCCAAAGGAGCCACATTGAGAAGATGAATTCTCAGAGTACAGGGAAACAGAAACAAAAGTTTCTTAGTATCTCAAAAGTTTCAAAGGCAATATGCAAATTCATCTCTAATATGCCCTATGACTTAAACTAGGCATATAAGAAGACTTCACCTCCATTGTTGAAGGATATTTTTATTGGGTATAGAATTGTAGGTTTCTTATTGTTTTTTGGCATATTTTATTGTCTTCTGGTTTCCATTGTTTATGCGGAAAAGGTAACTATTTAGTAATTGTCCTTTGTAAAGTCTTTTATTTCTTTAAAGATTTTTATCTTTGTTTTTCACTAGTTTTACTATGATGCTCCAGATCTGCACTGCCCATTACAATCTTTATTAGACATATGTGGTTATTAAATTTATATTTCAATTAATTCAAATGAAATTAAAATTCAGTTTCTCAGTTGCACAGCCACACTTCAAGTGCTCAATAGCCACATGTGACTAGCAGCTACCACACTGGACTGCACAGAATAGATCATTTCTATCATTGCCTAAAGTTCTATTGGGCAGTGTTGCTATAGATGATAGCTTTCTATTTTCTAGATTGGGATTTATTTGGTTGGTATATCTGCAGAGTGATGTGTTTCATCAGTTCAAGAACTAATTCAGCCACTAACTCTCCAAATATTGCTTCTTACCCATTATCTCTCTTCTATAAATATGATTTAGAATAATTTAGAACTTCTCACAGTATACACTATGCATCTTACACTCCCTTTTATTTATAGTCATCCTTTTGGCTTTCTGTCCTTCATTCTAGATATTTTCTTCTTGCTTACTTTGAGTTCACGATGTCTCTCTTCAGCTATGTAAAAACTACTATTGAAACCAATCATAAGATTCTTAATTTCATTTATTATATTTTTCAGTTCTAGAATTTCTCTTTGGTTCATTTAAAATAGTTTGGTATCTAGTTTTATATCAGATTTTTATATACCTATTGAATTTTTAATAATAAAATTATATTCAAATTTTCAATATTCTATTTTTATCTCCTTGAGCATAAAGTAACAATTATTTGAGTTCTTATTTTATAATTCTAATATCTGGCCTTTGTGAATATATTTTATTTCTGTTTCATTTGCCGATTCTTTCCTATGCTGTATCGTATCCTCACATTCTTGATTATTTTTGCATATCAGAAGTTGTATTTGAAAAACTGTGTGTAGAAATAATTTAGGCCTAAGAAATTATCTTTACCTTATGAGGATTTTCTGATGCTTCTGCCAGGCAATGGCAGTATGGATCATCTTAATCCAATTTCTGGGATACTTAGATGCCTCAAAGCTGTGCTGAACTCCCATGACAGCTGATTTAATTCTAGTTTATCCCCATTCTAGGCTTCCTGTCTTTGAAGTCCAAACTAAAGTGTGTGGAATTTACCTAAGTCTCACCCATACAAGTTCCGGAATCCAACTTTTGTCCTCCTAGTACAGCAAGACTGTCAAAGCACTGCTCAGTCTCTGAGCCATGTCTTCTGAACAGGGAAATGTCCACAGGACAAAAGCTGTCACAATACACTAATTATCTCTATAGACATCAGTCTTCTCCTTGATATTGAGAAGTTGATTCTTTATCTTCCTGATAGCTGTCATATGGCTTTACATAAATGTTTTTATATATTTTGTCCAGTTGGTCTAGTTGTTATCATTGACAGTGTTAGCACTAATTATATAATTTACTATAAACAGAAGCATAGTCTCATATGCACTGTTTAAAGCCTTTTTATTCTGGAATCATTTTATATTTACATAAATGTAAGAAGAGGACAGAGAATTTGCATGTCCCTTTTACCCAGCTCCCACTAAGGATAATATCTTACATAATTACCATTCATTTGTCAAAATAAGAAATTAATATTGATACTCTATTACCTAAACCACAGATTTATTCAGATTTAATTCATGTTATCATTAATGTCGTTTTTTTTTTTTCTCTTCTGGGATCCAAGTTGGGATACTACACTGCATTTATTGCATCATTGTGTCCGCTTTGTCTTTTCTAATCCATGACAATTTCTTAAACGTCTCTTGTTTTCCTTGGCCTTAATCACTTTTAAGAGTACTGGTCAAGTTTTTTGTAACATGTTAGTCATTTTGAGTCATGATTAGACTGGGCTACTGGGTTTGGGGGAAGAATACCACAGAGGTGAAACAACTTTCTTATTGCATCACTCATATTTATTTTTATATGCACATCTCCTATGTCCTCCTTATTGGTTTATAAGTTTTACTGTCTTCTAGATAGGATTTTATTTTAGACAACAATATCTAAATATTCACCATGATTTGAAATGTATATTTTTAACTAAGCATTGAATGATCATTTGCTTTCAGATCTTCACAATACCCTTTAAATATAAATTTAAGTCAGAGAATAAGAAAAATAAGAGCAGAGCATTTTTAAGACTCACCTGTGCAGCAAGGCATTATGAAATAAACATATCTCAATTATAACACACTAAGTAATAATGTTTATGTTATAGGTATAGAACATTAATAGAAAATAGTCTTCTGTGACTAACATCAAATCTATTGAGTCTAAGGTTTATTACATTATTACTTGTCTGTAGTTTTAGAGACATGTGCCATAACTTTTGGAACGTTCCAAGATATCATATTTCAGGTGAAAAGTACATCATTTTAGAGCTGAAAGATACCTTAGGTGAATACCTTAGGAATTCAAGGATATCATAGCCTTGACTTTGACATCTATATCCAAACTTCAGCGCTCTCCTCTGTCCATATTATCACTGGAAACCATTTAGCCTTTCCTTCTGACCTCTTGAGTCTTAACAGCATCATCTCTGCTTATTTCTTCAGTTTTATTTGTTGCTACAGCCACCGCCACTTTTTGGCCTCCACCCTCTAGCCTGGTCCATTCTCTGTCCTCCACCTCACATTGCCTGCAAGAGATCAACAAATGTTAGTCATGTGGATTCACCAGAAGGGCACATACCCAGTCCCCTAGATGACTGGGTTCAACTGCATCCAAGAAGGAGAGTAGTCCTGCAGGCTAGCATCCTGGGCTTGCACCCAAAGGGAGAAGAGAAATTTACTGAGCTATGAGATAATCAAGTCTCAGGACTGGCAGAGGACAAATAGTAGAGGGCAATGGAGGCAATGGTCATAATAGTATGGCCTAGTATGTTGTTATCCAGGGTGTAAACAGAAGGAGACTTGGAGCAAAACTTTCCAAGAGTTTCATTTTAGAAAGGTGATTTTGCATCAGCAGTGCCAAGAGAGGGCTCAGCAGGAACCCTGCTTGCCTTGCCTTGAGAGAATGATCCTAAGCTCCAGAATAGTTGTGTAGTATGTAGTAACAGACCGCAGGGGGCCTCCATTACTTTGAGGGCAGCCAAAGACAAAAACTTTGGTGGGTACAGCTGCAAAGATGTACTTCTCCAGCAGTGCCACAGGGAGCCAATTCCAACCAGAGCTGCTACCAGCCCGAGTGCTGCCTCTGCTGAAAGCACTTGCCCCTGGATGCTATTTAGAACTGCTAACAAGAACCACCACTTGGAAGCACCACTGTGAACTATGATTGCAGCCATGGCTCCTCCCAAACTTGGCTTTACTTGGCAATCACTGGGAACATTTGAAAGGTAGCTATTTCTGGGACCAGGGTTTTTAATTCAGTAGGTTTGGGAAAGGCTCAGGAAGCTCTATGTACATGTTAAACAAGTACTCCTGGTGATTTTGATACCGCTCCTTTTGGCTCATTGTTCAGATATTTCCAGCTTTCCCAAACCCTGGAGAAGAACAGATCATTAGTTATTTAGGGAAAGCGTATCAGACATTCTAACTCCTTCTAACTGAAGAAAGAGGCTTACTTTTCTGACAGAAAACATGATTGGCTTTGGTGGACCGAATCTGTGGGTGAGTTTGAGTTTAGTAAATAAACTTTGAGCTGTCACTAAGTTACAGATGGTTAAAGGAGCGGCTGGGAGAGGAGAATCACATTGATATTGACAAGAATGGGGCTGTATGGATGGCACTGCTTTAGGGCTCCTAGAATTAAAATTGTAGTAAATGTGTTTCTGTTATATGAGACTCTCCCCTTTCTGTGACTGGGATTATTGCTTTAAATTTCTTTGTATTGTCACTAGACTGCTAAATAATATTCATAGTTACCATATTAATTTTTGCTTCAGTTTCCTCATACAGAGACCTTTAAGTTATTCACATATGATTTCCTCTTTTTTTTACTACAACACTTCCCAGCTCTTCAGGACTGCAACTCAGTTGGAACTTAGATTCACTTTGATTCTGCTTTTGAAACATGGCAGGCTTGTATAAATTTCCTGGAGCAGCCATCATTAATTCTTGAAGACACCTTTTTTTCCTTTAAACTGTGTGTGGAGCTTTGATATTATTTTCATTTCCTATGTGACAGAATTTTACATATACAGACAGAATTTTTTCTCCCTCTTTGTATCACCTGACATTATGATGATCCTTAGAATTGCAAATACTGGAAAATGAAGAAACAAACCCAACACTGTGTAAAAAAAACTGTTTCTGAGAACCTTCTTTGATGTGATATTGTTCACGGTATGGCATGATTGCATGTGTGAGTTTGTGTGGAAATGCAGGGATGGAAATGAGGAACGAGCCTTTCTCAATTACCCTTGGAGTTGCTCCCTTAAGGAGAAGCATCAGGGTATCACTAATTTGTATTGGTTTTGAATAGAGATTTAGCAAAATAATTTATGGGGGTTTCAGATTTCCTTCCTCTAAAAATAGTTCTTGCATTGACCAACATGGAGCCAGTTAGTACCTGGAGCAACAAGGTGAAAGTGCCTCAATACAATGAGGTTTATGTGGCTTCCTCCAAAAAACCCCCCAGCTTATTTCAACTCCAGTTGGAATATACAGAGCACTTGAAATGTATTGGAATTACACACACATAAAATCCATAATTCACTTTTTTCCTTATTTGGATCACATTTTTTAACATCTTTATTGGAGTATAATTGTTTTACAATGGTGTGTTAGTTTCTGCTTTATAACAAAGTGAATCAGCTATACATATACCTATATCCCCATATCTCCTCCCTCTTGCGTCTCCCTCCCACCCTCTCTATCCCACCCCTCTAGGTGGTCACAGAGCACCGAGCTGATCTCCCTGTGCCATGCAACCGCTTCCCATTAGCTATCTATTTTAAATTTGTCAGTGTATACATGTCAGTGCTACTCTCTTACTTCATCCCAGCTTACCCTTGCCCCACCCCGTATCCTCAAGTCCATTCTCTATATCTGCGTCTTTATTCCTGTCCTGCCCCTGGGTTCATCAGAACCCTTTTTTTCTTTTTTAGATTCCATATATATGGGTTAGCATACAGTATTTGTTTTTCTCTTTCTGACTGACTTCACTCTGAATGACAGACTCTAGGTCCATGCACCTCACTACAAATAATTCAATTTCTTTTCATTTTATGGCTGAGTAATATTCCATTGAATATATGTGCCATATCTTCTTTATCCATTCATCTGTCGATGGACACTTAGGTTGCTTCCATGTCCTGGCTATTGTAAATAGTGCTGCAATGAACACTGTGCTACATAACTCTTTTTGAATCATGGTTGTCTCAGGGTATATGCCCAGTAGTGGAATTGCTGGGTCATATGGTCGTTCTATTTTTAGTTTTTAAAAGAACCTCCATACTGTTCTGCATAGTGGCTGTATCAATTTACATTCCCACCAACAGTGCAAGAGGGTTCCCTTTTCTCCACACCCTCTCCAGCATTTATTGTTTGTAAATTTTTTGATGATGGCCATTCTGATTGGTGTGAGGTGATACCTCATTGTAGTTTTGATTTGCATTTCTCTAATGATTAGTGATGTTGAGCATCCTTTCATGTGTTTGTTGGCAATCTGTTGGCAATTTCTCCATTTCTTTGGAGAAATGTCTATTTAGGTCTACCGCCCATTTCTGGATTGGGTTGTTTGTTTTTTTGATGTTGAACTGCATGAGCTGTTTGTATGTTTTGGAGATTAATCCTTTGACAGTTGCTCCATTTGCAAATATTTTCTCCCATTCTGAGGGTTGTCTTTTCGTCTTGTTTATAGTTTCCTTTGCTGTGCAAAAGCTTTTAGGTTCCATTTGTTTATTTTTGTTTTTATTTCCATTTCTCTAGAGGTGGGTCAAAAAGGATCTTGCTGTGATTTATGTCATAGAGTATCCTGCCTATGTTTCCTCTAAGAGATTTATAGTGCCTGGCCTTACCTTTAGGTCTTTAATAAATTTTGAGTTTGTTTTTGTGGATGGTGTTAGGGAGTGTTCTAATTTCATTCCTTTACATGGAGCTGTCCAGTTTTCCCAGCACCACTTATTGAAGAGGCTGTCTTTTCTCCATTGTATATTCTTGCCTCCCATATCAAAGGTAAGGTTACAATATGTGCCTAGGTTTATCCCTGGGCTTTCTGTTCCATTGATCTATATTTCTGTTTTTATGCCAGTACTATACTGTCTTGCTTACTGTAGCTTTGTAGAATAGTCGGAAGTCAGGGAGCCTGATTACTCCAGCTCCATTTCTCAAGATTGCTTTGGCTATAAGGGGTCTTTTGTTTTTCTGTACGAATTGTAAAATTTTTGTTCCAGTTCTGTAAAAAAATGCCATTGGTAGTTTGATAGGGATTGCATTGAATCTGTAGATTGCTTTGGGTAGTATAATCATTTTCACAATGTTGATTCTTCCAATCCAAGAACATGGTATATCTCTCCATCTGTTTCTATCATCTTTAATTTCTTTCATCCGTGTCTTATAGTTTTCTGCATACAGGTCTTTTGTCTCCTTAAGTAGGTTTTTTCCTAGGACTTTTATTCTTTGTGTTGCAATGGTAAATGGGAGTGTTTCCTTAATTTCTCTTTCAGATTTTTCATCATTAGTGTATAAGAATGCAAGAGATTTCTGTGCATGAATTTTGTATCCTGCTACTTTACCAAATTCATTGATTATCTCAAGTAGTTTTCTGGTAGCATCTTTAGGATTCTCTATGTATAATATCATGTCATCAGCAAATAGTGACAGCTTTACTTCTTCTTTTCTGATCTGGATTTCTTTTATTTCTTTTTCTTCTCTGATTGCTGTGGCTAAAACTTACAAAACTATGTTGAATAAGAGTGGTGAGAGTAGACAACCTTGTCTTGTGCCTGATCTTAAAGGAAATGGTTTCAGTTTTTAAGCATTGAGAACGATGTTGGCTGTGGGCATGTCATATATGGCCTTTATTATGTTGAGGCAAGTTCCCTCTATGCCTACTTTCTGGAGGGTTTTTATCATAAATGGGTGTTGAATTTTGTCAGAAGCTTTTTCTGCATCTATTGAGATGATCATATGGCTTTTCTCCTTCAGTTTGTTTATATGGTGTATCACATTGATTGATTTGAATATGTTGAAGAATCCTTGCATTCCTGGGATAAACGCCACTTCATTGTGGTGTATGATCCTTTTAATGTGCTATTGGAGTCTGTTTGCTAGTATTTTGTTGAGGGTTTTGCATCTATGTTCATCAGTGATATTGGCCTGCAGCTTTCTTTCTTTGTGACATCTTTGCCTGGTTTTGGTATCAGGGTGATGGTGGCCTCGTAGAATGAGTTTGGGAGTGTTCCTCCCTCTGCTATATTTTGGAAGAGTTTGAGAAGGACAGGTGTTAGCTCTTCTCTAAATGTTTAATAGAATTCGCCTGTGAAGCCAAGTGGTCCTGGGCTTTTGTTTCTTGAAAGATTTTTAATCACAGGTTCACTTTCAGTGCTTGTGATTGGTCTGTTTATATTTTCTGTTTCTTCCTGGTTCAGTCACAGAAGGTTGTGCATTTCTAAGAATTTGTCCATTTGTTCCAGGTTGTCCATTTTATTGGCACATAGTTGCTTGCAGTAATCTCTCATGATCCTTTGTATTTCTGCAGTGTCAGTTGTTACTTCTCCTTTCAAAGTCTGTTGATTTCAGTCTTTTCCCTTTTTTTCTTGATGAGTCTGGCTAATGGGTTATCAATTTTGTTTATCTTCTCAAAGAACCAGCTTTTAGTTTTATTGATCTTTGCTATTATTTCCTTCATTTCTTTTTCATTTATTTCTGATCTGATCTTTATGATTTCTTTCCTTCTGCTAACTTTGGGTATTTTTTTTCCTTCTTTCTCTAATTGCTTTAGGTGTAAGGTTAGGTTGTTTATTTGAGATGTTCCTTGTTTCTTGAGGTAGGATTGTATTGCTGTAAACTTCCCTCTTAGAACTGCTTTTGCTGCCTCCCATAGGTTTTGGGCCATCATGTTTTCATTTTGTTTTGTTTCTAGGTAGTTTTTGATTTCTTCCGTGATCTCTTGGTTATTCAGTAGTGCATTGTTTAGCCTCCATGTGTTCATAGTTTTTACAGTTTTTTTTCCTGTAATCGATATCTAATCTCATAACGTTGTGGTCAGAAAAGATACTTGATACGATTTCAATTTTCTTAAATACCAAGGCTTGATTTGTGACCCAAGATATTGTCTATCCTAGGGAATGTTCCATGAGTACTTGAGAGGAAAGTGTATTCTGTTGTTTTTGGATGGAATGTCCTATAAATATCAGTTACATCCATCTTGTTTCATGTGTCATTTAAAGCTTGTGCTTCCTTATTTATTTTGTTTTGGTTGATCTGTCCATTGGTGAAAGTGGGGTGTTAAATTCCCATACTATTATTGTGTTACTGTCGATTTCCCCTTTTATGGCTATTAGCATTTGCCTTATGTGTTGGTTTGCTCTTATGTTGGGTGCATAAATATTTACAATTGTTATATATCCTTGGATTGATCCCTTGATCATTATGTAGTGTCCTTCTTTATGTCTTATAATAGTCTTTATTTTAAAGTCTATTTTGTCTGATATAAGAATTGCTACTGCAGCTTTCTTTTGATTTCCATTTGCATGGAATTTCTTTTTCCATACCCTCACTTTCAATCTGTATGTGTCCCGAGGTCTGAAGTGGGTCTCTTGTAGACAACATATGTATGCGTCTTGTTTTTGTATCCATTCAGCCAGCCTGTGTCTTTTGGTTGGAGCGTTTAATCCATTTACATTTAAGGTAATTATCGATATGTGTGTTCCTTTTACCATTTTCTGAATTGTTTTGGGCTTGTTATTGTAGGTTTTTTTCCTTCTCTTGTGTTTCCTGCCTAGAGAAGTTCTTTTAGCATTTGTTTTAAAGCTGGTTTGGTGGTGTTGAAATCTCTTAACTTCTGCGTATCTGTAAAGGTTTTAATTTCTCTGTCAAATGTGAATGAGATCCTTGCTGGGTAGAGTAATCTTGGTTGTAGGTTTTTCCCTTTCATCTCTTTAAAAATGTCCTGCCACTCTTCTTGCTTGCAGAATTTCTGCTGAAAGATCAGCTGTTAACCTTATGGGGATTCTCTTGTATGTTGTTTGTTGCTTTGTTGGGGTTGTGGTAGAGGGCACAAAGGCACAGCTTACTCTCTTTTAGGGTGTTCGCTAGATATGGCTGTCACGTATAGCTGTGTCACTGATTAACCATGGGGCTTGGACGGATGAGTAACAACCCAATTCATGCCCCAGCCAATTCACATAAATATAATAAAGATCAAATTAAGTCATTTATGGTAATGCCTCCTTGTAACCTATATAATAGGATAGTAAATACTCTAGTTTAGTAGGTAACATTGGCTTAAGCTCCCCTCTAAATGTGAGATGACTGGTCAGTGCTAGCCTCACTATTATATAAGGAAATTTGCAAAGGATAAAATAAGATTTAATATTATATATGCAGTCTTTAGCTTATACATCCAATAATGCTATTCTTCCATATAAATATTGTAGAGACAAGTACACAAGCTTTAAATTATGTGAGCACCTTGTAGAGGAATTTCAAGAAAGCTGGGTAAACCAAGTTCCATTTGTTGTACTCATTGCAACTTGTAATAGAAAAACTTATGTTAAAATTCTCTGAAAGTGTTGTCAGTATTTTGAGACCCAACTTTAAAGCGTGTTGAAATTATGAAACAGAATTGTATTTGTTGTGTACAGAAAGAGGAAAAAAAGAACTATTAAATGCACTGGACATTATAAGAAGCATTTGAGACTATTGAAACTCACCTTGTGGCTTTTAAAATCAAGTCTGAAGTCCTGAGCAAACATTGCATGAGAGAATGGCAGGTCATCCTATAGTTAATGGTGTCAGCATTTTTTTTTTTCATGTTACCAAAGTAGGGACTAAGTCTTCAGTTAAAATGTAAATCCCATGGGAAGGAAGAGGATTTGTGGGTACTGTTGTTATTGTTATCAATAATGTTGGCAATGACCATTTTGGATATAGTGCATCACTGATTACAAATCACTTGTCATACACTCTTCTGTCTGATCTTTATCAAAGCCTTGGAGACACTTGAAGCCAAAATATTTATCATTCTCATTTTACTGATGGAGGTTAAATAACTTGTTTGTGATCACATAATGGTAAATTTTCAACATTAATCTCTGGTTCAGGTCCAGTTCAAATCTTCTGATGGCAAATCTCATAATATTTCTACTTCATAAACTGAACCCTTAGGTCCAATCAGCCATCGTCTAAATGTGCGTTTACCATTGGTCACAAGGGCTGTGTGACACTGTGTGGTATTTAAATGCCATCCACCATCTCTCCTGGGAAAAACCTGAGGACCTGAGGGTGTGTCAGTTAATCAGTCTCACAGAGGAAAGATAATATACTATTTTTATTGCAGAAGTATACTTGAAAATACAACAAAGGATCTTAAAACTATTAAAATAAGCTTCTGATCCTTGGGGAAACTATTTCAATACTAGAGCTATCATCAAAAGTCCTTGAGACAAGTAACTCAGGAGTGGAATAGTTATAATTGTACTTTACAGGCAAACTTAAAAAGATACCAGGAGCTGCTTTACCAGGTCTCCTGCTATGAAATAAAAACTGGAGAATAATCTTCTGCAAAGCATTCTAGCCTGAGGATGTGTACTAGTTTGCACTGTGGCAGACTGACTGCAGCCAAATATTTTCATTGAAAATACCTAAATGAGTAACTGCTGAATTCTGCTACCTGGGAATCATATGAGACATACAATTTAAATTCTAATCATAGGTAGCAAAAATCCCCTGATACTCATTTTGCAAAGGAGAATGGCAACCTGGCAAGATTACAAGTTAGAAGAAAATTATATTGCCCTTGGGTAAATTTGTTCTTCAGCTTCATTAAGTTATAAGAATTATTTATTTTCTTACTCGGCAGATAAGTGCCTTCTAAAACCAAGCTTACTCTTAGGTTGAGCCATATGAAACTGCCAATATTTGACTATTTTTAGACAATAAATATGCAGTTTCATATGGTTTTAACTAATATACGCCAAAGCATGAATAGAAACATTTGCAGAAATTTAAATTGTCCTCAGCATAACCTCACTTGTACACATTATTTTAGCAAAAGCATTAAAAGGAAATCAAGTCCCTTCACTGAAACGATAATTTATAAGTATAATAATTTATAATAGTGAAGTTTTTTTTTTTTACTGTTAGTTATATGGTAAATATTAAGCTAAAATGAGTTGTATTGCATTTGTTTCTTAATTTTTGGTCGATGGGAGAATAGCAAATAGCATTTTCATATGAATAATCAGGCATTACATCGGGTACCATGGAGAACCACGTGGGAGTTGGTTACTGGGAATAAGTTTGGGAGCTGAGTAGTTTTGGTTCATAGAATGTAAAGCATATCTGTGTTTTTACACACACACATTCCAGTGCCAATAAATGTGCAGCATAATCATGTAAATAGATGTTAGTTGTATCAGGAGTGACAGCTGCCACCTTCTTAGAGGCATTTCAAATATTTAAAAAACTGGCATCCATCTTATAGTAGTTATCCACTCTTCAGTATGAATTACCTTATTGTAAGATTATTGGTGAAAATTCTTGAAGATTATGTTAAAGGGAAAAGAAACACTTTGTTTTTAAAGGGAAAAAAATCATAGCAATGTTTCCGTTTTGCTTTCTTATCTCTACACTTGTTCTTTTTATCAGCAGATGAAAAAACATTTTGTTCTTCCTTTTTTATAATTTGTTATGTTGCATCCATTAATCTTATAACAAGATAAAATTTGGTGTTGAATTAGCTGCAGTAGAGAAGTTCACACATTATTCACTACAAAGCCAATCCATTACCAAAAAAGATAGGACAAAAAAATATGGCCAGGATACAGTTTCAGTTCAACCACCAAATGATTTGATATTATGAATAAATGTTATGGGTTTATGTAGCCAGTGAGTAGTCCTCAACATTTAGCTATTTTTTTCCATTAACAAATACTGATCACCATCTATGTTGCAAACACTCTCTTAGGTGCAGGGGATAAAGGACATTATATTTTGGGTGAGGGTAAGATAAGAGATTCAATAAATCAGGGAAAACACCTTGGAGGCTTGGACAAGGTGGTAAAGGCATACGTAGCACAGAAAAGTCTTGGTTACAGAGAGAGAGAGAGAGAGACAGAGAGAGAGAGAGACAGAGAGAGAGAGAGAGAGAGAGAGAGAATGAATAGCAGTGACCTGTCTAGGGAACTGAATAGTGCCACATAGAAAATGTGGGAGGGGATAATGGGAGACAGGCTGTGCTCATAGCAGTTGCTTTGACGCACTGTGATTATTTCAGCTACTGCATATCTGAATAAATTCAATAGAAAGGCTGCCTATATTGAGCTGTAAAACAGTTTCAGAATGAAAAAATTCGATTTGAAGCCCACACCCAGAAAAAAACCAAACACCCGCCTTGCCGAAACATATCACAGAAACGGATTTTAGGGGAGCAGAATTCTTCCCTGTACAATAATTATGGCTAAGTGCTTACTAAATAACAAAAAAATAAGGATGCTATCAGCCTAAGGAATGAAAGCATTTGACTTTTTTGCTTTAGTTTATAAAATGTATCCTGTTTTGTAATTCTTTTCCAATAAGGCTCATGTAATGTGGGGTTCGCCCTTTAGCGTGAGGGACCTTTTACTAGAGTTGCAATGTTTTAGTCCTTCATTTTTTCTCAGTGTTCTGATCAGCCTTTCCATCGGGAGGTAACTTTTTAATAATTTCCTGAAACAAGCACAGAGTGATGTTTAACCTCTAACTTACCATCACAGATGAAGCAGTCCAGTTGGTAGAATATGGATGTACTCATCGTTAGCAGGGCTCCACACTAAGGAACGTGTCTACATGTTTCTTGAGACAATGGCTAGCTGAAAGCATCAGAGAACTGACAGAAAGATAGAACTAATACAACTGTAGGGAAAAAAGCCCAAAGCAAAGTACTATAATTGGCACTCCATATCCATGGGTTCTGACTGGGCTGTGCCATTTTATAGAAGGGAGTTGAGCATCTGCTGATTTTGGTATCGGGGATGGGGTTGGTCCTGGAACCAATGCCCTGCAGATATGAGGGACCACTGTAACACATTTTGTCAGCACTTCCATCTTACATTGTGTTGTCTGGGTGCTGTGACATAGTCTCTTCTAGTTAATTCCATTAGGCCTCTGATGTTTACTGAATACTAACACAGATGATGTTAAATGTAGGCAAACAAACAAACAAAAACACACCTCTTTATATGGTCACAACTCTCTGTGACCATATAGAGTATTGAAACTTGGACTGAGGATTGCAAACGGTGTTCTCAGGAAACCAAATCATTAGGGCAGTAGCAAAATGAGGGGAAATGGTATCCAGGGCATGTAACGTGTTTATACCCATCTTCTTACCCTCAGAGCCACTCTGCTGAAGTTTGCCAAGGCTCTCTAGTGTCTTCAAGGCTCCCCAGGGAGGGGAGTCCAGGATATCAGTCACCCTCAGCCTTGCCCTGGTTAAGGCTCCACATTGGTACTGAGAGGAGAGATGGTTTGGGGCATTTTATCTCTATCACTGGAAAAACAGCACAGCTGGTGCCTAACTTTCATTTCTGAAAATAGCACAGGTGACTTTTCAGCCAAATGAGATTTTTATCAAAAGAGGAAACAAAGGCAGAATATGGAGAGAAGCTGATATCAGCTTAGAATATACAAAGATTTGTTTTAAAATAATAAAAGAAACAGTATCTCCAGGCACTTTAGACTCTAAAATTGGAAGCAGATCAAATAATGACAAATAGGATATTCATCCATTAAAAAGAGGGGACTTGTAAAGCATAAGATAAATGCAAATCAAGGTTGAAAAGATATAAAATAATTAAGTCAAGAGCAATCAGTAAAATATATGCCAACCAAAGAATACTTTGATATTCTGGTCTGGAATGAGGATTTGGGGTTATTTTGAAAAACAACGTCACTACAACTCTGTCCAGAACTCACAGCTGCAGAAACAGAAGTAAACAAGTCATCCTATTAGAAGACTGGAAGGTAAAAGAACAACCAAAGACTCAAAACTCAACAAAATTCTTCGTAATTCTCAGTGATATGGTTACCTCGTATACAATTCCCTAAAGGAAAACTACAAAAGGATGTTTCTAGAGATAGGAATACAAATATCATTGGCTCATCTGTTTGTTTTTAAGTCAGATAACAAGAATGAAGATGAGGTAAAAAATGTTTTCTGTATTTGCTTTTAAAAAGTATCTCTGTATTTTATATCTGATCATTTAACATAAAATCTTTTCTCACTGTCATAGATCATTAAGTAGTTGAAAGATACTGCTGTTTTCTGAGCATTGCTAAAAGTTATTGAATTCCATGAGAGAGAGGAATATGATTTATCCCTTTTCACATTTTCCCACTCCACGGTTTACATCATGTAGACATATGTGTAAGGTCTTTCATACCAACAGCCAAATCGGATCATTCTTGCCTGGGAGTAGAAAGTGGGACTTGACTTATCTAGTTTGACTGTCTTGACCAGTGAACCACATAACTTTCAAAAGTGTGGCAGGAAAGTAACACCTTAGAATTTTTTAGTATTTGCGTGTGTCATTCTTTTATGTGCTAGAGCAACATCAAACTCCCAGGAAAATCAAGAATAAAAAGATAATTATTCTTGATTCAAATTTAAACATTCACATAGGAATATTAATAGGTAAAATATATTTGTATGACAATTTTTATTTTGTGTATCGTATCTCTTGGGGGTACCTAAGAGAGAACTATACTTTTTCAATCCAAAAGTAACACATAAGCAAAATGCTACAGAGGCCCCAGAATGTTATCTTGAAGACTGTGCATTAATTACTCAAGTCAGTAAACTTAATTTTGCAACCCTATTCCATCATTTAAGAGAGTAATTTCTAAAAAACAGAAATAACCAGTCTCCTGTAACTTAGCACAAAACCAAATTGGTGTCTCCACTTTGATTTCTCTTTTGAAATTAATTTCCACTTCGGTTTTCTTTTGCCTCTGGTGTTCTGGATGATCATTTTGTAGCATCTGGATAATTTTATGTTAACATCTGGAATTGAGGGTCTTTTTTTTTTTTTTTTTTTACTTGTCTGATGCATATAGAATACTTCTGTAAGAAATGTATTTTCCCAGCTGCTGTTTATTCATTCCAGAAAGACATGGTTAAGTGAGTGTAACAGCCTCTGAAATTCCTGAGGAAACACAAAGCATGTTTAATACAAAGTTCTGACAGTTGACTGTCTCTCCTACCAGCTTTTCCCATGGGAGAAATGGTTAAGCTCTGTATAGAAGGAAGAGTTTTGAATGGTAACAGGTGGTGTCCTTGAGCACATGGGATTTGAAATCAGGCCTGGTTTGGAATCTTGGTCTCGCAGCCAAGGGCTATGTATCCTTGGGCAACTCTTTGAAGTTCAGTTTCCTTATCTCAAAATGGAGAAGTATAAATACATGTCTTCTAATACTGGTTGTATTAAATGAGACAATTTATATAGATTATCTGGCCCAAGCTGGGGACTCAATAAATGGGAGCTGTTATTACCATTTATTTGTGTGTATACAGAATGCAAGTTAGAATTTCTTTTTTTCTGACCTCCTAGGGCTTTTATGTATATAATCAGCAGTTTGGCAATCTGTACAGGTTTTTGAGAACTGTGACTAAATCTTTTCAAGTGCTCTTTTGAGTGGAAAGAAAAGGACAGAATCAAGCTAGCTAAAGGCATTATTGAGGAAACCAGAGAACACTTCCTTTCTGAGCTTCTGTAGCACAGGCTATGATGTGTGCTTCCAAAGTAACTTAAATTTTTAAGCAGTGCTTTGGAATTCACATACCAAAATAAAATCTTTTAAGTTCAAACTATTATGGTAAGAGGTAAAAATAGTTTTACGTTCATAATCGTGAGTGAAATGTTTTTCGAAATGTTTTTCAAGATGTTTTGGAAATCTTCTTGGAGTCTATTATTTTTATATTGATGACTTCATTAACCACTCTTGACTCTAAATGACATTTCATCATTCCCACCCGCCCATTATTCACCTTCAAAGATAAAATTTTGTAATATCAAGTTAGTTAAAGGAATCTACTGACGGTTCTGAACACAGCTCTGAAGAGTTCAAAAAATCTCTTGAGTGCTGTTGAGATATGTGTAGAACCAAGGCAATTAATGTAAAGTGTTTTTCATTCATTTAGTTGTAAGATTTTTTGATCTCTTTGTTAAAAAATTAGCAGCTTCATTTTACATTCACAGATTAGAAGCCAGTTTTCAAAGGAGCATGAGTTAACAGAGGTTCAGAGAAATGATTTTAATAACATGGGTTTCACACAATGATCTGAAAACCCAATAATTTTCTTAAATATTTCCTTCCTCATGCTTTTATGCTACAGGTTTACAGACTAATTTTTCATTCTTTCCTAGATACTTGGCAGGGTTGGTGCTCAATAATACTAGATAATACTAGATGAGCAAATGAATGAACAGCTGATAAAATAAATGAATATATTACCATCGTTTTTAAAGACGTTCCTTTTTGTACCTCCACTTACTTCCAAGAAAAGTGTCAAGGTAGTATACATAACAAAACACAATGTTAAACTGACAAAAGAAAATTTAACTGAACCAGAAAAATATTAAAGTGCACATTTATTGTTCATCTGGAATGAGTTAGTTATTGCAGTTGAACACTTAATTCAGAATTTTCAGATAATTAGGGCAAAAAAAAAGAGAAAATGTTAAATTATACAGTTTCCTTGCCTAACAAAGGACAGCTTCCAAATTTTCAAGACAAACATTTTCTTGGCAATGAATTCTCAGAGAACATTTTAATGCAATCCTTACGTAAAGACTTCAGATAGCAGGAAGTGTAATATCTGCAAGCATAACTAGTACTATTATTTGTGTATTTCTTCCACATTAAGGATACAGACTTAAAATTTTCACTCAATAGTGATATGTGGAGGGGTGAGTGCACAGGCATGAGAGGAGTCAGGTGTGAGGGCTGTGCTGCTGAGATGATGGAGCTCCTGGAAGATCCCCATCCTGAGGAAGGGAACTTAGAGGCTGAGTTGGTCCCCATATTGTGACGCTTTCAGCAGGGGAGCAGTGCAGAGACAACTGTGTGGCTGACAGGGTCTTGGTCCTCCAGCTGGGTGTCAAGCTTGAGCCTCCAAGGTGGGAGAGCTGGGTCCAGGACATTGGACCACCAGAGACCTCCCGGCTCCACGTAGCATCAACTGGAAAGAGCTCTCGCAGAGATCCCTGTCTCAATGCTAAGACCCAGCTCCACCCAATGGCCAGCAAGCTCCAGTGCTAGATGCCCCATACCAAACAACTAGCAAGACAGGAACACAACCCCACCCATTAGCAGAGAGGCTGCCTAAAATCATACTAAGTTCACAGACACCCCAAAATACACTACCGGACGCAGGCCTGCCCACCAGAAAGGCAAGATACAGTCCCACCCACCAGAACACAGGTACCAGTCCCCTCCACCGGGAAGCCAACACAAGCCACTGAACCAACCTTAGCCACTGGGGGCAGACACTAAAAACAACGGGAGCTACGAAACTGCAGCCTACAAAAAGGAGACCCCAAAACAGTAAGTTAAACAAAATGAGAAGACAGAGAAATATGTAGCAGATGAAGGAGCAAGATAAAAACCCATCAGACCAAATTAATGAAGAGGAAATAAGCAGTCTACCTGAAAAAGAATTCAGAGTAATGCTAGTAAAGATAATCCAAAATCTTGGAAATACAATGGAGAAAATACAAGAAACGTTTAACAAAGCCCTAGAAGAACTAAAGAGCAAACAATGAGGAACAACACAATAAATGAAATTAAAAATTCTTCAGAAGGAATCAGTAGCAGAATAACTGAGGCAGAAGAATGGGTAAGTGACCTGGAAGATAAAATAGTGGAAATAACTACTACAGAACAGAATAAAGAAAAAAGAATGCAGAGAAGTGAGGACAGTCTCACAGACTTCAGGGACAACATTAAACAGACCAACATTCGAATTACAGGGGTCCCAGAAGAAGAAGAGAAAAAGAAAGTGTCCAAGGAAATATTTGAAGAGATTACAGTTGAAAACTCCCTTAACATGGGAAAGGATATAGTCAATCAAGTCCAGGAAATGCAGAGAGTCTATACAGGATAAATCCAAGGAGAAATATGCTAAGACACATATTAAACTATCAAAAATTAAATACAAAGAAAAAATATTCAAAGCAGCAAGGGAAATGCAACAAATAACATTCAAGGGAGTCCTCGTAAGGTTAACAACTGATCTTTCAGCAGAAACTCTGCAAGCCAGAAGAGAGTGGTATGGCATATTTAAAGTGACGAAAGGGGAAAACATACAACCAAGATTACCTGGCAAGGATATCATTTAGATTCGATGGAGAAATTAAAACCTTTATAGACAAGAAAAAGTTAAGAGAATACAGCACCACCAAACCAGCCTTACAGCAAATGCTAAAGGAAGTTCTCTAGCCAGGAAACACAAGAGAAGGAAAACACCTACAATAACAAACTCAAAACAATTCAGAAAATGGTAATAGGAACACACATATTGATAATTACCTTAAATGTAAATGGAGTAAATGCTCCAACCAAAAGACATAGACTAGTTGAATGGATACAAAAACAAGACCTGTACATATGTTGTCTACAAGAGACCCACTTCAGACCTAGGGACACATATAGCTTGAAAGTGAGGGGATGGAAAAAGACATTCCATGCAAATGGAAATCAAAAGAAATCTGGAATAGCAATTCTCATATCAAACAAAATAGACTTTAAAGATTATTACAAGACACAAAGAAGGACACTACGTAACAATCAAGAGATCAGTTCAAGAAGAACATATAACAATTATAAATATTTAAGCACCCAACATAGGAACACCTCAATACGTAAGGTAAATGCTAATAGCCATAAAAGGGGAAATTGACAGTAACACAATCATAGTAGGGAACTTTAACACCCCACATTCTCCAATGGACAGATCATCCAAAATGAAAATAAATAAGCAAACACAAGCTTTTTTTTTCCTTTAATTTTTTTCTTTATTTAATTTTTGGCTGCGTTGGGTCTTTTTTGTTGCTGCTCATGGGCTATTTCTAGTTGTGACGAGTGGGGACTACTCTTCATGTGGTGCGCAGGTGTCTCATTGTGGTAGCTTTTCTTTTTGCAGAGCACGGGCTGTAGGTGTGCGGGCCTCAGTAGTTGTGGTTCGTGGGCTCTAGAGCGCAGGCTCAGTAGTTGTGGCACACGGGCTTAATAGCTCCACGGCATGTGGAATCTTCCCGGACGAGGGCTGGAACCCATGTCCCCTGCATTTGCAGGCGGACTCTCAACCACTGCGCCACCAGGGAAGCCCCCAAAACACAAGCTTTAAATGACACAATAAACAAGATGGATGTAATTGATATTTATAGGACAGTCCATCCAACAACAACAGAGTACACGTTCTTCTCAAGTGCTCATGGAACATTCTCCAGGATAGATCATATCTTGGGTCACAAATCAAGCCTTGGTAAATTTAAGAAAATTGAAATTGTATCAAATATCTTTTCCAACCACAATGCTATGAGACTAGATATAAATTACAGGGAAAATATGTAAAAAATATGAACACACTGAGGGTAAACATTACACTACTGAGATCACTGAAGAAATCAAAGAGGAAATCAAAAAATACCGAGAAACAAATGACAATGAAAACACAATGGCCCAAAACCTATGGGATGCAGCAAAAGCAGTTCTAACAGGGAAGTTTGTAGCAATACAATCCTACCTGAAGAAACAGGAAACATCTCAAATAAACAACCTAACCTTACACCTAAAGCAATTAGAGAAAGAAGAACAAAAAAACCCCAAAGTTAGCAGAAGGAAAGAAATCATAAAGATCAGATCAGAAATAAATGAAAAAGAAATGAAGGAAATAATAGCAAAGATCAATAAAACTAAAAGCTGGTTCTTTGAGAAGATAAACAAAATTGATAACCCATAAGTCAGACTCATCAAGAAAGAAAGGGAAAAGACTCAAATCAACAGACTTTGAAATCAAAAAGGAGAAGTAATAATTAATACTGCAGAAATACAAAGAATCATGAGAGGTTACTACAAGCAACTATGTGCCAATAAAATGGACAACCTGGAAGAAGTGGACAAATTCTTATAAAAGCACAACCTTCCGAGACTGAAACAGGAAGAAATAGAAAATATGAACAGACCAGTATCAAGCACTGAAATTGAAACTGTGATTAAAATTCTTCCAACAAACTAAAGCCCAGTACTGGATAGCTTCACGGGTGAATTCTATCAAACATTTAGAGAAGAGCTAACACCTATCCTTCTCAAACTCTTCCCAAATATAGCAGAGGGAGGAACACTCCCAAACTCCTTCTATAAGGCTACCATCACCCTCATACCAAAACCAGACAAAGTTGTCACAAGAAAAGGAAACTACAGGCCTATATCACTGATGAACGTAGATGTAAAAATCCTCAACAAAATACTAGCAAACAGAATCCAACAGAGCATTAAAAGGATCATACACCATAAGCAAGTGGCGTTTATCCCAGGAATGCAAGGATTCTTCAACATATGCAAACCAATCAATGTGATACACCATATTAACAAACTGAAGGAGAAAAACTATATGATCATCTCAATAGATGCAGAAAAAGCTTTTGACAAAATTCAACACCGATTTATGATAAAAACACTCTAGAAAGTAGGCATGGAGGAAATTTACTTCAACATAATAAAGGCCACATATGACATACCCACAGCCAACATCATTCTCAATGCTGAAAATCTGAAACCATTTCCACTAAGATCAGGAACAAGACAAGGTTGTCCATTCTCACCACTATTAATCAACATAGTTTTGTAAGTTTTAGCCACAGCAAACAGAGAAGAAAATGAAAATAAAGGAATCCAAATAGGAAAAGAAGAAGTAAAGCTGTCACTGTTTGCAGATGACATGATACTATACATAGAAAATCCTAAAGATGTTAGGAAAACTACTTGGGTTAATCAGTGAAAACTACATGAGTTAATCAATGAATTTGATAAAGTAGCAGGATACAAAATTCATGCACAGAAATCTCTTGCATTCCTATACAATAATGATGAAAATCTGAAAGAGAAATTCAGGAAACAATCCCATTTACCATTTCAACAAAAAGAATAAAATACCTAGGAATAAACCTACCTAAGGAGACAAAAGACCTGTATGCAGAAAACTATAAGACACTGATGAAAGAAATTAAAGATGATAGAAACAGATGGAGAGGTATACCATGTTCTTGGATTGGAAGAATCAACATTGTGAAAATGACTATACTACCCAAAACAATCTACAGATTCAATGAAATCCCTTTCAAACTACCAATGGCATTTTTCACAGAGCTAGAACAAAAAATTTCACAATTTGCATGGAAACACAAAAGGCCCTGAATAGCCAAAACAATCTTGAGAAAGAAAAACGGAGCTGGAGGAATCAGGCTCTCTGACTTCAGACTATACTACAGAGCTACAGTAATCAAGACAGTATGGTACTGGCACAAAAACAGAAATATAGCTCAATGGAACAGGATAGAAAGCCCAGAGATAAACCCACTTTATCACCTCATTTTTGATAAAGGAGGCAAGAATATACAATGGAGAAAAGAGAGCCTCTTCAATAAGTGGTGCTGGGAAAACTGGACAGCTACATGTAAAAGAATGAAATTAGAACACTTCCTAACACCATACACAAAAATAAACTCAAAATGGATTAAAGACCTAAATGTAAGGTCAGACACTATAAAACTCTTAGAGGAAAACCTAGGCAGAACTCTATGACATAAATCACAGCAAGATCCTTTTTGACTCACCTCCTAGAGAAATGGAAATAAAAGCCAGAGTAAACAAATGGGACCTAATGAAACTTTAAAAGCTGTTGCATAGCAAAGGAAACCATAAACAAGACAACAAGACAACCCTCAGAATGGGAGAAAATATTTGCAAACGAAGCATCTGACAAAGGATTAATCTCCACAATATACAAGCAGCTCATGAAGCTTAACATCAAAAACACAAACAGCCCAATCCAAAAATGGGCAGAAGACCTAAACAGACATTTCTCCAAAGAAGATATACTGATTGCCAACAAACACATGAAAGAATGCTCAACATCACTAATCATTAGAGAAAGGCAAATCAAAACTACAATGAGGTATCACCTCACACCAATCAGAATGGCCATCATCAAAAAATCTACAAACAATTAATGCTGGAGAGGGTGTGGAGAAAAGGGATCCCTCTTGCACTGTTGGTGGGAATGTAATTTGATACAGCCACTATGGAGAACAGTATGGAGGTTCTTTTAAAAACTAAAAATAGAACTACCATATGACCCAGCAATCCCGCTACTGGGCATATACCCTTAGAAAACCATAATTCAAAAAGAGTTATGTAGCACAGTGTTCATTGCAGCACTATTTACATTAGCCAGGACCTGGAATCAACCTAAGTGTCCATCGACAGATGAATGGATAAAGAAGATTGGCACATATACACAATGGAATATTACTTAGCCATAAAAAGAACAAAATTGAATTATTTGTAGTGAGGTGGATGGACGTAGTGTTTGTCATACAGAGTGACTTAAGTCAGAAAGACAAAAACAAATACCGTATACTAACACCTATATATGGAATTTTTTAAAAAAGCAGTTCTGAGGAACGTAGGGGCAGGACAGGAATAAAGAAAGACACAGACATAGAGAATGGACTTGTGGACACGGGGAGTGGGAAGTGTAAGCTGGGATGAAGTGGGAGAGTAACACTGACGTATATACACTACCAAATGTTAAATAGATAGCTAGTAGGAAGCAGCTGCATAGCACAGGGAAATCAGCTCGGTGCTTTGTGACCACCTAGAGGGGTGGGGTAGGGAGCATGGGAGGGAGGGAGGGGATATGGCGATATATGTATGCATATAGCAGATTCACTTTGTTTTACAGCAAAAACTAACAAAACATTGTAAAGCAATTTTACTCGAATAAAGATGTTAAAAGCAATTTAAGAAATGAAATTTCCCTGAAGAATTAAGTTAATATGATCAATTTCATAACTTTCTGACAGTCTAACTTAACCCAGGAAGGATCGCAAGGGATGGTTGGGTGCTGTATCCATCTTGATGTCAGTCTCAAATGTCAAATGCACAGGCATATCTACAGAGTTTAATTATTTGACAGAGACTTAGGCATCAATGTTCTTTGTTGCTGGCTAGTCTTCTGGGTGGTTAACATAAAGAATGTACTCATAGCCCAATGGAGAGCCAGCTCAGTGCCACACAGAAGTGCATTGTCAGGTGGCCTGTGGTTAGAACCAATATATTTTACCGAACATAACATTTTGAGTGAGAGTAGCTAACATTTATTTATTACTTGACACATGCCAGATACCATTCTAAGTGCTTTGCATCCTTTAACTCCTCAAGCTTCCACAGTAACCTCATGCCAATGCCGTCGATATTGTCATTGCTACCACTTTACGAATGAGGAAATTGATGGACAGTATCACCTTGTCCAAGGTTATACAGCTAATAAAGGGCAGAGCCAGGATTTGAACCCAGGATGATACTACAGCTTGTGTGCTTAACCACAGTCATGAACTTAACGTCAACCTACTTATGAAGTTATGTTAGCATGTGGACTGGACAGAAGGGATATTTTAGATTCTTTCATGTAATATAGAAGGAATATTGACACGATCAGTGAGTGACAATGGGAGTAATAACTAAAATTTTCTTGCCTTAGTCATGAAAGAACATCATTGTGACTCCCTGTCCAGTATCTGATTATGAAGAGATTTGCATTGTTATCAGCAGGCTGAGATGAAGAAAGTAAGAAACGTACCCTGAAATAGCCAAATGAATGGATCAACCTACTGCATGGCCTCAGGCTCAGAAAGAGTGCTCATCTTATGGAAATGGTTGTGGTCTAATGGGCACTCCAATGGATTTGAGGTGGAAACCAAAAATAAAGAGTTTAATTTCCAGTTCTACCACTCATGGTCTCTGTAATCTCCTAGTCTTTACTTTTCCTGGGGCCTTTGATGTGCCTTCTTAGAAGCACAATTTTCTTATCCGTAAATTGGATAAAGATTCCTGCTCCCTCTACTTTCCAGCTTTGTTATGATACCAAATAAAATACTGTATATGCATACCATTGTGGATTCTAAAGCAATCTACAAGTGTACAACATTCAAACATACTTGCCATAGGTGAGAGGCATGCATCCAAGTAATGTTCAGCTGTACCAAGTTATTTTAGTTCAATTAAAGAGCCAAGCATTTTGTCGAAAGCTTTCTCTGCATCTTTTGAGATGATCATATGGTTTTTCTCCTTCAGTTTGTTAACATGGTGTATCACGTTGATTGATTTGCATATATTGAAGAATCCTTGCATTCCTGGAATAAACCCCACTTGATCATGGTGTATGATCCTTTTAATGTGCTGTTGGATTCTGTTTGCTAGTATTTTGTTGAGGATTTTTGCATCTATGTTCATCAGTGATATTGGCCTGTAGTTTTCTTTCTTTGTGACACCTTTGTCTGGTTTTGGTATCAGGGTGATGGTGGCTTTGTAGAATGAGTTTGGGAGTGTTCCTCCCTCTGCTATATTTTGTTTTTGTTTTGTTTTTTTGCGGTACGCGGCCTCTCACTGTTGTGGCCTCTCCCGTTGTGGAGCACAGGCTCCGGACGCACAGGCTCAGTGGCCATGGCTCACGGGCCCAGCCGCTCCGCGGCATGTGGGATCTTCCCGGACCGGGGCACGAACCCATGTCCCCTGCATCGGCAGGCGGACTCTCAACCACTGTGCCACCAGGGAAGCCCCCTCTGCTATATTTTGGAAGAGTTTGAGAAGGATAGGTGTTAGCTCTTCTCTAAATGTTTGACAGAATTTGCCTGTGAAGCCATCTGGTCCTGAGCTTTTGTTTGTTGGAAGATTTTTAATCACAGTTTCAATTTCAGTGCTTGTGATTGGTCTGTTCACATTTTCTGTTTCTTCCTGGTTCAGTCTCGGCATGTTGTGCATTTCTAAGAATTTGTCCATTTCTTCCAGGTTGTCCATTTTATTGACATAGAGTTGCTTGTAGTAATCTCTGATGATCCTTTGTATTTCTGCAGTGTCAGTTGTTACTTCTCCTTTTTCATTTATAATTCTATTGATTTGAGTCTTCTCCCTTTTTTTCTTGATGAGTCTGGCTAATGGTTTATCAATTTTGTTTATCTTCTCAAAGAACCAGCTTTTAGTTTTATTGATCTTTGCAATCATTTCCTTCATTTCTTTTTTATTTATTTCTGATCTGATCTTTATGATTTCTTTCCTTCTGCTAACTTTGGGTTTTTTTTGTTCTTCTTTCTCTAATTGCTTTAGGTGCAAGGTTAGGTTGTTTATTTGAGATGTTTCCTGTTTCTTAAGGTAGGATTGTATTGCTATAAACTTCCCTCTTAGAACTGCTTTTGCTGCATCCCATAGGTTTTGGGTCGTCGTGTCCCCATTGTCATTTGTTTCTCGGTATTCTTTGATTTCCTCTTTGATAACTTCAGTGATCATTTCGTTATTAAGTAGTAAACATAGGCAGAACGCTCTATGACATAAATCACAGCAAGATCCTTTTTGACCCCCCTCCTAAAGAAATGGATATAAAAAAAAATAAACAAATGGGACCTAATGAAACTTAAAAGCTTTTGCACAGCAAAGGAAACCATAAACAAGACCAAAAGACAACCCTCAGAATGGGAGAAAATATTTGCAAATGAAGCAACTGACAAAGGGTTAATCTCCAAAATTTACAAGCAGCTCATGCAGCTCAATAACAAAAAATCAAACAGCCCAATCCAAAAATGGGCAGAAGACCTTAATAGACATTTCTCCAAAGAAGATATACAGACTGCCAACAAACACATGAAAGAATGCTCAACATCATTAATCATTAGAGAAATGCAAAGCAAAACTACAATGAGATATCATCTCACACTGGTCAGAATGGCCATCATCAAAAAATCTACAAACAATTAATGCTGGAGAGGGTGTGGAGAAAAGGGAACCCTCTTGCAGTGTTGGTGGGAATGTAAATTGATACAGCCACTATGGAGAACAGTATGGAGGTTCCTTAAAAAACCACAAATACAACTACCATAAGACCCAGCAATCCCACTACTGGGCATATACCCTGAGAAAACCATAATTCAAAAAGAGTCATGTACTACAATGTTCATTGCAGCTCTATTTGCAGTAGCCAGGACATGGAGGCAACCTAAGTGTCCATCAACAGATGAATGGATAAAGAAGATGTGGCACATATATACAGTGGAATATTACTCAGCCATAAAAAGAAATGAAATTGAGTTATTTGTAGTGAGGTGGATGGACCTAGAGTCTGACATACAGAGTGAAGTAAGTCAGAAAGAGAAAAACAAATACCCTATGCTAACATATATGGAATCTAAGAAAAAAAAAAGGTCATGAAGGACCTGGGGTAAGACAGGAATAAAGACACAGACTGACTAGAGCATGGACTTGAGGATATGGGGAGGGGAAAGGTTAAGCTGTGACAAAGTGAGAGAGTGGCATGGACATATATACACTACGAAATGTAAAATAGCTAGCTAGTCGGAAGCAGCCGCATAGCACAGGGAGATCAGCTAGGTGCTTTGTGATCACCTAGAGGGGTGGGATAGGGAGGGTGGGGGGAGGGAGACGCAAGAGGGAAGAGATATGGGAACATATGTATATGTATAGCTGATTCACTTTATTATAAAACAGAAACTAACACTCCATTGTAAAGCAATTATACTCCAATAAACATGTTAAAAAAAGAAAAAAGACAAGCAGCTTATCTATAGGCCAGTTTCATGGCATTTAAAGTTGCAATTTCTTCTGTTGTAAATTTGTTCTTAACTACTCTGATTCTGTCTTTGAGGAAACTTCAATAGACTGGAATATATGCCAAAAGTATATAGAGTCAGAATCTCTCTGTAACAGTCAAAAGCCGATGAGAGACTTCCCAAAACTGTGAAAAGCATGTTATTGTTTTGCACTACCTCCCGCAAGCATGGAAGAAGTGAAGCCAGAACTAGTAGTGGTACTTGATGTGCTCCTTAGGGTGATGCGTAAGACTGAGGGATCAAGCCTAAAGATTCCTTAAGGGGTCAAAAAGTTTTATAACATACATAAAGTTTTGTTTTAATGCTTTTAAATGTCAATTTAAAAATAAACAGTACAAAATTATATAATGTAATTATATTAGGAGAATTACACTGTGATCAATAGGCCAAGTTGAAGGAAAGAGTCCTCGCTTCCCCAACTCTTCTTTCCACTGCTAACAACTATTAATGGTTTGATATGTATCCTTCCTAGACATTATTTTTAATGCATATATGAAAACATGTGTAAAATATATTATGTGTTCTTGCTTTTTCACAAGTGGAATTATCCTCTGCATGGTATTTGTGATTTGCTTTTTCACTTATGATGTTGTAGACATTTTTTTTCTATTTCAGTACTGGTAGATTTACATTGTTTGATTATTTTAATTGTGATGCAGTACTTCATTTGAAAGTAGGTACCCTACAATCTATTTAATCATATTCTCACTGATGGTTCTTCATTTCCAACTTTTAATGATTATAAACAATGCTGTAATGGACATCTTGTACAAAGATGTTTATATTCATCCACGAATATTTCTGTAAATAAATCTAGTAATATAATCACTAGTCACAGGATATACACATTTTATTTTGATATGCACTGGCACAGAATTGAGTGAATAACCAATAAAAAGATATTTCTAGGGGATATAGAAGTTATATTAGCTTATATTAGCTAATTATTATTATTAATAGTATTATTATCACTTATATTAGCTCTAATTATATCTGTGATATGACCAACTTAAGAAACTTTAAAATATAATTTCCAGTACTTGTATATTAATGTCATAAAGAAGTTCTATTTATAACCAGAAACTTCTAGGTCCACAGGAAAGTCAAATATGTCAAGAGCCTTTTTAAAGTTGTCAGAGCAGATTTCAGCATGTCTGAGCCTGAGTCTCTCAGATACAAATTTTTGTACATTCAAAAAAATCAAAAGAAATTATTTAAATATCCAAAATTCCATTGTCTCCCTTTCTCCTTCTTTCTTAAGAGAGTCACCATTGACACAGTAATGTAAAGCTCAAAATTGAGTTTTAAATGTTTTGGGATTTCTGAACCCAATTAGTGAAAATCCATAATAGGATTACCATTTTTAAAGTTTTAAAAGTTTATTATCCAAAAAAGGAGAAAAAAACCTCAAATGATCTAAAACAATAAGCTTTGTGCCATGAAACATCATCACACATAAAAACTGATATGATTAGACTAATAAAATTTTGAACTGAAAAGATTTTATGAGAATCATACTGAGTAAAAACGTATAATTATTTTGTGAATAAAATCAATTATGGGATTTCAGATTCAAAAATCAGGAAAAGTGAAACAGTTTTACAATGTTTACTAAAAGATAAGAAAAGATAACATCTGGATTTTAGATATTTATATGACCTTCAAAGTCAGACCTTTCTCCACAGATGACTTTACTTTTGTCTCTAGTGCTGTTTTATTTAAGGGCTTATTTATCCTCCATCAAGTGATCTTTCTAAGGCTTTCAGCGTGTCTTTTCCAATTGGTTGAGAAATCTTCTTCAAGGAAATTAGTATTCTCAAGTGTCTCCACAGTCTTTGGCTATTGCATTTGCTGTGACTTAGAATAAAGGCAAAATATACAGGGAAATGTAGAAGTGAGCACTCTAGAAGAATCCAAATGCACCTAACATCTTCTCATGCTGCCGCCTTATTGCCTTTAATAAAAAATAACTTCTGAATTGCAAGGGTATTTTTCAGCCATGTGAATCAGTATGCTCCTTTAGCTGGACTTTTCAAGGAGACTTTTTGAATGCTGAAATGATTAACAATATCTGAAGTGAAATTGCACAAACTGTGCTGTGGTAATCGTGGGTGTGTATACATATTAGTCTAGAGGCCCCTGCTGAGTGCAAGATGAAAACCACCTTCCCCATTGTCCCTCACCAATGGTGGGCCTGGGATTTCAGAAATAATTACTTACAGAGCACTTATAAAAACAAATGACTCAACCTCTTCACAGTGCTTGTTCCATTTCGGGAAATTTGTCTACTAGGCTGTTAAATTGGGAGATTTGCCCATTTAATAAAAATATTTGCTATCTTTTTGAAGACCTCAGAGTCTTCTGCAAATATACTTTCAGTTTTTTATGACAAACCTCCTTAATACTGTTGTTTTCCATATATTTTTACTTACTTTGGATATTTTAATTTAGCCTGAGTCATTCCTGTAGAGTAACAACTTTCCATCCTAGCTCTATCTAGCAGTATCTTCTATGTGTTTTCAATGGTGTGTCTGCTATTCCAAAGATCTCCCTGAACTTTACACATTAGACCTGACAGAGCCTCATGACACCTGGAGTAAAAACTGAAAACTCTGGAAGGAAGTGCTAACAAATATCCTCAAATCTGGAAATTGTATGCTTTAGAAAAATAAAATCATCTTCTTAGTGAAGCTCTAGATTAAATCTTCTAAAAACCATTATAAATCAATTTTAAGAAAATTATATCTGGAACCTCTGAAAACTATGGAAAAGGCTGTGGATCAAAGAAATTAGAAGGCAGTAGCAAACTGTAAATAATATATTTTGAAATTATAATTAAAATTAACCAGGGTCAATTTTCTGAGGCCTTGAGCCATTAAAGATTTACAAGTTACCTAGACTCTCAAATCCTTCTGAGGTAATCGCTTCAGTTGAGATAAAGGAAAGATATCTTATTTGCTGCCTCACTTCTTAGACCAGCATGAAAAAAATCAAATTTGTGATTATTACTGATTCCTGGGTTTATTGCAAAATTATGGTTAGCTCAACATTGTGTGAAAAAAGATTACTAAACGCTGTTTTGGTCTCTCCTTAACACATAAACAAAACTTACAAGTTTCCTAAACCAGTTAATCTCTACTTGAATACGCAGCTAAATGTCCTGTGAAAATTTAGGCTTAACTCTATGCAATACTTTCATCATATCAACTGATAATTTATATATGATTAACAGAATATTGAAGGAAATGGTTTTTTTCTCCTAATCACATTTATACAATCAACATTTATAATGTGGTTTTGAAAAAATCTTATATCAGAATTGCTTCCCTATTTGTCAGATGTTCTTTCCTGAGGTCATACCAATACAGACTTCTGTGTTTCCCCTAGGCAACGGGATTTCATTCCCTGGTGCTTCAGTGGGAAAATGTGCTCATTATTGCAAACACATCCTTATTAATACTTGTGGTCCAAAGTGAAAATTCAAGAAAATGGGACTCAGAATGCCTTCATGCTGTTCTTTGCTTCATGCCCTTGGAAATCTTTGGGAGGCCCAGTAGCACTAGACAGAACATTGGAAAGCAAAATTATATATGAGGTTTACAACCTGATTTTTCCCAAGTGGTGCTTATGTGAACATTTGTAACTTGTGTTTTTGTGGGTGTTGAACGATCTCTGGATTTGCAGGACAGGAGTTGTGCAGAGGATTTGTCTGTGGCAGGTGTGTTCAGCTTGGGTTACCTGCTCCAGCTCACCCACACAGCCCCACCACACACATTTACTGTCAGACTATCCCAGCTCTGTCACTATCAACCTGTTTGCTCTTGGGTAAGTTCTTTAACCTCTCTGAGCCTGTTTCCTCATCTGCAAAAATGAGGAACATGGTAATTCCTTCCTAACCCTGAGAATTAGATAAACTTAAATGATAAAATCAGCATATAAATGCCCGTTTTTAAATTACTACAACTTCAAACCTTCCAATTCATGTGGTGTTTTCTTGAAATAATAGTTATATTTTGGTTAATAGTTGAGATTTAAAAGCTTATGTCTAGGGCTTCCCTGGTGGCGCAGAGTCCGCCTGCCGATGCAGGGGACATGGGTTTGTGCCCCGGTCCGGGAAGATCCCACATGCCATGGAGCAGCTGGGTCCGTGAGCCATGGCCGCTGAGTCTGCGCGTCTGGAGCCTGTGCTCCGCAATGGGAGAGGCCACAACAGTGAGAGGCACGCGTACCGCAAAAAAAAAAAAAAAAGCTTATGCCTAAATTCAGATGGCACACCTTGATAAATTGGTTATAAATTTTGAAACCAGCAGCATTGATCATTTTTGTTCCAGGCTATCTTTTCAAGGCTATTTATAGACTGAACAGCCTTGGATAGTATCTCCCTGTGAATCCAAGGACAGGTTTGCTTATAGCCTTGAAAGATATGGATGGTATCTCCCCCCAGAGTAAAAGATTTGGGTTCGTTACCCTCAGAGTTCTCCATCTGTAACACAGCCCACTGGAGCGCCAGTATCAGCTGGTCCTCATTGTATCTCTTTGTGTGGCAAAGTGAGGCTCAGGGACTGGCATCAAATATGCTGATGCTCATGCTGCCTCCTGTACTCGGAGTGATAAAGACCCTTTTTCCTGTTGTTGGAGTCTCATATGTTCCACCAGCATCCAGGAAACTGTCAGTCTAACTTGTTACCTTGCAAATAATGTAAAAATTGAAAATCTCAGATCCTTCACAGTTTATACTAACAGCTTTATTAAGATATAATTCACATACCACCAAATTCAAAAATTTAAAGTGTACACATCAGTTGTCTTTAGTATCTTCACAGAGTTGTGCAACCATCATCAGAATCTAATTGTAGAACATTCTCAAAAAGAAACCTAATACACATCAACAGTCATTCCCCATTCCCTTCCCATTCCTGTCCTTCTCCCCTTCTCCCCGGCTGTGTTGGGTTGGTTAACACATGAGGGGGAGGGTAGAAGCAGGAGAGCAGTCAAGAGACTTTTGCAATACTCCAGGGGATAAATGATAGTGGCTTAGAGCATGCTGGCAGCAGCGAAGATGGTGAAAATTGTCTGAATAGAAGATACATTTTTAAAGCCGTGCCAATAGGATTTCCTGACCAATTGGATATGCCAAGGAGGATTTGCTGATGGATTTTCCATTAGGTGTGAGAGAATGAGATGAGCAAAGGATGAGTCTACAGTTTTTGGCATGAGCGACTGGAAGGGCTGAGCTGCAGTTAAGCGAGTTAGGGAGGACCGTGGGTATAGCAAGTTTTGCTGAGGAGGAACAGGCGTTCAGTTTTGAGTATGTTAAACTTGAAATGTCTATTAGACATTATGGCAAGGTTGAATAGACAGTATATATTCAATAGTATTCTAGAGTTCAGATGAGAAATACTGCCGAAATGTCTGAATTTGAAGATTTAAAGCTGTAAGACTGCACAAGATCACCCAGGAAGTACATGAAGACCAAGAAGAGAAACAGCTCTAGAACTGAGCCGAGGCATTTCCACCTTTAGAGGTCAGAGAGATGAGGTAGAACCAGCAAAATCAAAGAGCAAACAAACAGTTTTGGACAGAGAGTTTTCTCACAGGAATATTGCAAGCATTACATATTCTCTTTGTTGCAGGATGTAAAAATAATCTTTTGGGAAACGTGCACTCAGACCTTGGTGTGATTTATATAATAAACAATGGACTATTTGCTAATTCCATTTGATTACTATTAAAACTAAAATGTTATTTGTTATTAAAAAAACAGTATCAGGGGAAGGGGCTCCAGGCTCACAAAGGAGAACTTGATTAGGGTTTTCCAGGAAAGGTGTGGAAAAGCCCAAGCGTTGCTATACATTAAACAAAAGCAAACAAACGAGTGTATACTGTTTTATGTCCTTCAAGCTCCACATTCCAAATTGTCATATCAGATCTTATATGCCATATATTCAAAGATGTCTCACGATGGTACATTCTTGAAATAAGATCTAAAGGATAAACTCTGAATTTAGAGACTTGCTTTGAAAAAAATTTATGATATAAATTACTTAATTATTTTTTTCATTCTGGCTTTTGGCTGCATTGGTAAAACTTGAAAGACATTTATTTATTTAAATTTATTTTTGGCTGTGTTGGGTCTTCATTGCTGTGCACGGGCTTTCTCTAGTCGCGGCGAGCCGGGGCTATTCTTCGTTGAGGTGCGCAGGCTTCTCATTGCGGTGGCTTCTCTTGTTGTGGGGCGCGGGCTCTAGGCGTGTGGGCTTCAGTAGTTGTGGCGCATGGGCTCATCAGTTGTGGCTCGCGGGCTCTAGAGCTCAGGTTCATTACTTGTGGTGCACAGGCTTAGTTGCTCCGCTGCCTGTGAGATCTTCCCAGACCAGGTCTCGAACCCGTGTCCCCTGCAATGGCCGGCGGATTCTTAACCACTACGCCACCAGGGAAGCCCCAAGACATTTATTTTTAAGTACAATTTCATTTCTGTATCTTACAAGCCTTGCCAGTCAAATTTTACATATTGAGAAAAAAAAAAAGCACCCGCCACGTCATTCATATTAGTTCCCCTCCACCATAATGTTCCAGAATTCAAGAAATTTATTTTTTTTTTGTAAAACTAAGTTTGGTGATGCCAAACATCTGGGTGAAATGGAAAAATATTGTTAGTCATCAGTGTTTATTACTACCTTGATATTTGGTGCCATGGAAATGATAAATCATAATTAGCATTACAATTTGTCAAACAGATGTTCATTGAAATACAAACACAACTCATTCTACAAGCTGGAAGGACACTTTAGATGACCCATAATTGTTCGTTTTCTTCTCAGAGTTAAAGAGAAAAACACTATTAACATAATCCATCCAATGATGTATAAAGATAAGGTACCTTATTTTATAAAAGAATTTATACTAAAATGATAATGTGTTGAAATTAATTTAACTTGTTGTGTTTTAATGATATTAATGACTGAAAACAGCAGCAGGCAGAATTATAAATTACATTTAAGGTTCAAGCATAGTGTATATTTTTGTCAGGTTTTCTTCTTTTAACTCTAAGTTGTTTTTTTTTTTTATAAGTGTCATTGACATAGTAAAAGCCTTTCCATCATGAATGGTTATTTGTCTTCAGTGGGCTACAAGTATTTGATTTGACGAGTGAAAAGATTTCTCCAGTAAACTATCTTTGGTTGCCAGTTTCTTTCTTAAACGTTTAATATTTCCCAACAGCCTTCGTTGTTAAGTCTTTAGGAGTGCCAGAGCTGTAAGAAGCCCTGTAATTCTGGGTGGTGGAGGAAAAATGTGCATAGGCTTTACTGGCTGTACCTTTCTCTATTTCAAATTTTAATTTTTTAATTTCTATCCTGACCTTTAATTTTTGTGACTTATTTTTCTTTCCCCAATAACCTTTGTTTTTGAAATAGTCTTCCTCCTACCACTTAAAGAAAAATTTCAGAAATAAAGAAAAACACAAGGACTATTAAAATGATTAAGGAGAAGGCACTATTGTTGTAAACAGAGCACTCCAAAATAGGTATTTTGAAAGAGCAGCATTCATTTGAATGTATGAACTCTGGAATACTTATTTTAAAATTATTCACTAGTTTGTTGACCTACATACATATTGTATTTTTATTTGAAAAAGAAATGGTATTGCTGGTGGTATATGTGCACTTCTGTAGACATTGTGTAAATTGGTAATGATATTTATAAGAGAATGTTTTCCTTTCTCTTTGTCAGTGCCATCATCTCTTAAATATACTACTGGTAGGAAAATAGGGACTTATAATTGTAAGAGATTCAGGTAAAAACAAGGTGGTAAATTAAAATAGAAAATTAGTTCAATTTTATTTAGAATATGACATAATTTTGAGACCCAGTAAGGGGACTTTAAAGAAGCTGGGGTATAGATGCAGCAGTTAAGAGGCAGGACTATTTCTCCTAAAGTAAATTACTGGAGGATGGAAAGGTCATGAGATAAACCAGTGAAAGGGCTTAATTATGATAGAGAAGAAAGAGAAACAGAAAAGAAGGTGGATTATCAGGAGAGAAGGGAATGAATATTGATCAGATTTTCAGAAAAATCTACAAATAAACCCCAGTCCATACTAATGCAGTCATAGGCCCCATATTTCTTCAAAACCAGCTCTAGTGCATTGTGAATAAAGGTGGGCTTTGGAGCATGGCCGTTGTGGTCCCTGGGCCTGGGCAATGGAGTGAGATGACTGGGATAAGAAAAGTCTGTATGTCATCTTTCCACATAGGTAATCAGCCCAACTGGATGCCTATAAGTAGGATTTCAGAGATTCTTACTTGTGTCTCTCAAAAGACTGCCATACCTAGGCAACTAATAAGGAATGACATCTCCTATTAATGAGTCTATGTGTTTAATAAGCACTTGATCAGACAGAAGATGGCAGGGATACTGATAGTGTCAGGATACAGGAGGCCTAGAGAAAAGATACAGGGAAGTCTGTGATGAGAGAGAAAAGGTAATTTTGGAAATGGAGAGACTGGAAGCATTGCATTCTGGTCAGTGAATATTCACTGGACTTACAGTGTACTTTTATTTCAAGGAATGAAGTTCACAGCTGTTAGAACTACAGAAGCAACATATCAATAGATAATCATGACATATGCTTATTTTTAATATTTTATAGGTATTATTAGTATAAACTATCTCAAAAAAGATTAATGGTAGCTTTTTATTTTGAAAATAAACATAGTAAGAGGCAAAAAGAAATGAAACAGTCTGGTTGCCATTTCTCATTGGAGAAACAAACAAAAAAATTCTTAAGCCCAACAGTGACATTCATAACAATTTTCTAATTTAACTCCTTTTTTGTTAAGGAGGAACAGCTGTATTTTTATCATTAATAGAAAGGGGGGCAGTCCCTAAACAGCCTATTATAAATTCTTCTAGGAAAACATGTTACAAATAATTGAAAACAAACCTGATTCTGTGAATTTGGCAGCAAATGTGTAACAGAAAGCAATTCAGCCCTGGCCTCTAGATGATTGATTAAATTTTTTATTCCCTTTACCTTTCATTCACGCCATGTTTGTCAGAGGAGAGAGAAAAGGGAGTGTTTCAAAACAAAATCCACTTTAAACAAATAACAGGATAATGATCAGTGACCTCGAATCAGCCGTTTATTCATTTTTCTCAAGTTTGAATGTTTCTGAATATTCACTATTCTGCATGGGTTCCTGCAGAAAATGAGACCCTGAATTTCAGCACCCCCCCACCCCCACCAGCTAACCACAACACGAGCTGTATTTGAGCTTCTTTGAGGGCATGGCCCTGCAGCTTCCTGTGGTCAGTTATTAGTGTGAGTCCAGCAAAGGAACAAGAACACTGTGTACTCGGTCAATCTACAGAAAACTTCATCTTCTGTTTGTGTGGGAGGAGAGGTCCCGTGGTGCATTCTGTTTCTTTGAAGGGACTAGAGATCTGTTGGTGCTGTACAGATGTCAGGGGTGCAAGGAGCCAACATCTTATAAACCTAGTAAATAAATGATTATGGTCCAATTCTGTACAGAATAATGGTAAGAACCTGAACGTAGGCTACTGTTGACATGGATCATATTTGTTCTTGTTGTTCAATAAAGCATGTAAAATTAACACCTAACCTCTTAAATGAAAAACTTCCTTAAAACCTTGATATTTTCAAATGGTATCTAGTCGTCTGTGCACATCACAGTGCTGTGTTGCAAACCTGGTGACTCCAACGAAATTTTAAGTATGACTGCACATTTATGGAGTCCCTTCCTGTGACAGATCCTTTTCCTTTTCGTCTTTCTCTTCTCACAAACTACTGCCCAGATGTTGGTAATTCTACAGCCTCCTCTTCCTGCAGTCCTTGTGTTGGCACATGGTCACCTACTCTGTCCTCAGGCCCAAAGGTTGTCATGTCAGGGGATGGGGATATAAGCCATCCCCAAAACAATAGTCCCAGCATGGAGCTGGAGGGGGTTTGAGCTAGAAAGTCCTCTGATCATTCTTTCTCTTAATTCTTGTGTGAAATTGGTTATAAGCAAGGAGGCAAAACGCAGGAAGAGGTCCTGCTCTTTCTTCTTGACACATAATCTCCTGTTGAAGTTCAACATTCTTAGTACTTCCAGATTCACCTCTCCATTGTGGGTGGGAACTTTATCACTACTACTTCCATTGTCCTGAGGCTGTCCAGGTTGCTGGTAGGTAAAGAGGACAGCATATTCTGCTTAGCAAAGAGACATACAACTGTTTGTGTTAGTTTTCTTACTCTTTCAAGAGTAACAACCATTAACACTTAATAGTTTTTCCTGTGTGCCAGGCATTTTCTATTCAGGTTGCATGAATTATCTTTTTTAATCTAGCAGCAGCATAATAAGTAGGTATTATTATTATTACTTGCCTTTTACAGAGGAAACTGAGGCACAGAGATATTAAGTCAATTGCCTAAATTCACACAGGTAGTAAGTGGCAGAGCCAGACTTTGATCCCAGGCAGTCTGCTTCAACATATATGGTCTTCAGCTGTCATTAGCTATCTGAACACACAACACACATCCACACATACTATCGTACAAAGCACCAGAAACGGTATTAGCCCAAATTAGAAAGGCATATATGTATAAACATTTTTGTAGTCTCACATACAGACTCATCGGTACTCAGATTTACAAGCCCACTGAAATAAAAAGCCCTCAGTTATCTAAGTATAAAATTTTGTTCCACAAAAACACCAACTTATTTTATTAATTGTTTTTACTCTGTGCAATGAAAAATCTTAGGATTAAAGAGGTAAATCCTGCAGTTTCTTCTTACAAAGCTAGGCTAGAGGCCGTGTTTAAAGTAATTGAACACATGTTTTCACTTGAAAGCATAGAAACTTGATCAACTGTGGATGGACAGTTTCACTCTAAAGATGAAATAAAATGAAGCAGGGCAAGAATAAAAACCGTAAGAGGTGAGTGGAGAATAAGAAAAGATATGAAGAAGACACCAAAAAATTAATAATGTGAAAGCAAAACAAGAAGAGAGAGAAAGGTGGCAAAAGAAGGGAACATTCAAAGAATGAGCCTGTCCTTGTATTGGTGCAAGAGGGCAGTCCGGGGACACATATCAGAGGGTGGGGGACGCGGCAGTCACATAGGTCAGAGATATCAGAAATACGCCAAGCCTAGAGGGCATGCTCAATCTTGAGGACCTTGTGCTATGTTCAGACCCCTCTCTAAGTATGTATTAATATGTCTCGATCATTTAAAATCTGACATGTCGTTTGAAGTTGAACCTTTCTGAATCTTAAATTAGTTGAGATTGCCAATGACCATCCCCAAACGCTATTCTATATAAATGAGAAAAATCAAATTAATGTGTTTTTACAGCTTTCATTTAAATACTTGCAACACACACACACACACACACACACACGACACACACACCCTTCTCTCTGAGGAACTCTTGAGTCAGAGAATGAGAACGAGAGACTGCATTTCTTTTTCAAGTACACATCTAGGTTTTGTTCCAATCGAATGACACAGAATCTGGCACTGTATTTAGACCTCTTGCTCCAAGATTTTGTTTTAATTTTAAACAAGTGTTCCCACACAGGGACTGAAAACAAAACAGGAAAATGTTGCTTAAGTTTTCCTTTGTGTTGTTATTAAATGTCTTTCAAGTGTACTGATTGTTCTATCCTACTAATGTAGGTCATTGTACCCTCAGTTGCTTTTTTTCTATTCGGAACTGTCTCTAACAGCTCTCCACAACAAGGAAGAACATGTTAGTTTCACAGATATTTATTTTTGGTATTAGCACATTATTTTCCCCTTCTCTCTATAACTTGAGATTTTAGTACTTCCTACTAAGTAGAATTTGCCATAAAGTTTAAATTAATTTTTTTGCATATCAGCGCGTGGTTTTCACTTACTAAAATGCTTAAGTACTAAACCTGTCATAACTAATTTCATTTATTGTGATGTTAGTAAGACCTTAGGGGTTGGTTCTTTTCAGAACGATTGGTGCTTTAGCCTTCGATTTTTGGACAGGTTCTGGTTCTGATTTTGATTAATGTAGAGCTTTGCTTCCATTTACCAGGAGGTTCTCTACTGATATGGATCAATCCCAGGAGATGTTGATGAGGTCTGCAGCTATCCCTTGCCTTAGTGATCCTCTGTGCTTTAATATACTTCATTCTTGCCCCTTTGCAGGAGGCCTGAACACCATCTGACCTGGGGGTGGGTCCTGAGTGGTGACCTGGGGCATGGTAAACAGTTTACCCAAGGAAGTCTAGAACAGATAAAACTAGTGGGATAAACCTGACACAGATTCAAGAAGAAAAGCCAAGAGGTGGGGAAATTGAACAAGCTAGATAATTCCAGAGGAGCAAGAGCAGGATAATAGAGAGAAATTGAAGTTAAAATACTGGTGTCAGTCACAGACAGGTTTGGAATGGAAGTAAGGCAAATAAATAATGGAGAGCGTGTATGGAGAAGATTGTCTCACCAGTGGTGAGCTTAATGTTGCTAGAAGTCTTCAAATAGAGCCTAGATGACCAGCTATTATTCATTCAACAAATGCTTACTAAACCCCTGTTCTTTGAGGTAGTGAAATGGTGAGCTGAGGAACTCAGCCAAAGAAGTCAGACTAGAATCAGAACACATCTTGGCTATATGAACTTAGCCATCCTTGTTAAAATTTCAATGTCTATTTTCTCTTCTTAAAAAAGGAGATAGTAATTGCACCAATTTCATGAGGTTGTTGTAAGCATTAAGTGAGTTAATACTATTTGAGTTAGTACACACAGATTATATGCAAGAGTGTCTGGTATCCAGTAAGTACAGAATCATAATCACTATTGTTTTTATGAGTAAGCTCCTGTATATTGCAGAGAAATTTCTGAAATAGCTATGAGGTTGGAATAGGTAACTAATGATTTATTCTCTTAATCTATCTTTGGTTGAGACACACCCAGAACGAAATTTGGAGCAATGCAAATGTTGGAGGAGAGTTGAAAGAATTCTTCTTCTGGTGATTTTTCCCTCATGGTCTGCTCTGGAGCAACTCCTCTTAGATTCTTTTCTTGCTGTGAATTTCGGATGATATCTATATCCCTATATAGTCTCAGCTGGACAGCACAAAGATTTAGTAATGACACCTGCATTTGATAAAATTTAAATGAGACGCTCCCAAAAGAGACTGAGAAAACCTATTTTGACAACTCTTCTTTTATCCACACAAATATCGTATACTTTAATGGGAGGAAGAAAAACACAAATGATAAATGAAAAATTCACAACTTGGAGTACTTTTAAAACTTATTATTTGAAAATAATTATAAATTTTTAGAGAGATGTAAAATGAGGTCATGTGTCAAGGTCCTTTTTGAGGGAAAAAAGCTATTTACATTTAATAATTATTTCCTTTTTTTGAAACTTTCAGGAACTTAATTGTCATTGTTTCTTTCATACATTATGACCAGTGGGCTCTTCTATTCAGTTATGATGGATTACATGTCCCTCATCTGGACATGTTTCAGATGAAACTAATCTAAGATCAAAGGGCTTAGAATTAAATGCTTTGCTGGATTGCTTTGACTTGTACAAAGCAAGAACACCACCAGAAGCTTTTTGAAAGAAGGACCATACCAATTTCGAAACTTTGAGAAAATTGGAACTCCTAAAACAGCTAAGACTTTACTTCTATTTTTAATCTTTCCAAACCACTTAGCCTTTCTGTATGTTAATTCCATAGGATTTAAAAAGCACTGCCACATGAAATCTGGTATTCGTACAAAAAATTAAATAACTCTGAATAACTCTGATACAGAGAGTTAGAGACAGAGAGAGAGAGAGAGAGAGAGAGAGAGAGAGAGAGAGAGAGAGAGGTTCTCTTCTTTGACCAGGAGAGAAGCTACACAACCTTTGGAGCACAATATTTTAACTAGTTTCACTAAGAGAGGAGAAAAATAAAAACATAAGATGATAGATACTCATTGAAGAAAACTGATTTTCTTATTCTACTGTAGTTTATTAATGACCATTACTTTGGCAGTGATGAATCTCTGTAAATATTTCATGGAAGGAAAAGTTTTCATCCAGGAATAACAAATTCAAGAATTGTAATTCTAAAGAACAGGAGGAAAGCAATCTAAGTTTCAGGGGCACTTGGAGCCAAGTACTTGTCAGAAAGGAGATATATTATGGGAGTCGGAAAGACCTGTTAAGACTAAGCTCAGGGTACAGATGTCAGTGATACAGTCATATTTATTAAATAGTTCATTAAGCTGACATTTCCTTATATTCTTGGAATAGATTAGTTAAGGAAGTTAATGTCATTCACAGTCTTTGACATTTTATATGTTAAAATATTACTTTTCCAGCAGCACAGTAGTCATCAACCATGGAAGTATAGTAGTTATTTTGGTTGGGCTTATAAACTTCTGATGATAGTGTGATGTTTATTAAGGACCTTCCAAGATAATTCAGTACACTACACTCTGCATGAAAAGAAAATCTTTCCAGTTCTGTTAAGTAGGAATACTGAGGCACCTAAGGATATACAAGTATATTGCATTATTTTTATATTCAAAAATGGCTCTATTAGTGACTTAAATAATTTTTGGATGATTTATCCAAATGTTGGGGCTACAGGAATCTGCCTGTAATGTTTTGTAGGTACTTGAATTATTACACCTCTAGTGAGATTTATTGAATTATGTCAAATAAAATTTATGCTAAAATTCTTGATGTACATCCAATAAATGCAATTAAAAATATAGGTGAAATATACACAAAGTCAAAATTTAAATGACATACACAATTCAAAAATTGTGAATGTTTGAAGAAAGAGTTAATTCATTGGAAATTCTATCACAGTCTATAATATTTGGGCACTGTTAATGATTTACTCATTCAACAAATAATTATTGAATCTACTAGATGCTACTCACTATATTAATCACTAAGACTATACTGTAAATAAGACAAAGTTCCTGCTCTCATTGAGCTTACAGTCTAGTAGCAGATACAAGCAAGTAAATAGGCAGTGATCACAGTGGAGCTCAGAGAATTCATAGGAAGAGCTCCTAGACAGGACATGCAAGTGTTCATGGAAGGAAGGAATTGACATCTTAGCTGAGACCTGAAAGGTATAAAGTATATCTGTGCTAATGGGAGCAGTAGGGAGACATAAAACACGTTTGAAGGTAAAGCCAACAAGATTTGCAGAAAAGTTGGATGTAGGAAGAAGGAAAACAAGAGCAGGCAAGCATGACTCCAAGTTGTTCGTCCTGGGTAATAGAAAGGATAAAATTATTTAATGAGATTGGGAACACTGAGGGTGAAGAAAGGGAACTCAGTTTGAGATATAAGTTTGAGGTACCTATTAGACAGTCGCATAAATGGATCAAGAAGGCAGTTGGATTCTGTATCTGGACCTTAGGAGAGATCAAGCCTGGAGATATAAGTGTGGGAGGCATCAGTATAGATGGTACTTAAATCTGTGAGCTTTGGTGGGATTGCTAAGTGAGTGTGGATAGAACAGAAGACAAGGCCAAGGACTGGGCACCATGGTACTCCAATATTAGAAAGTTAGGGAGGAGAGAAGGTATTAAGTAGAGAGGGAGATTGGGAATGGGTAACTGGAGGCAAACAAAGACAGTGTGGTATCCTGGAAATCAATGGAGTAATCAGTTGTTTCAAATGCTCTTAATAGATCAAGTATGGTGGAGACTGAAAATTGATCATTTAGAGGCTCCTGTTGACCACCCAGAGCCAGAGTCAGAGCCTTTGTTCGTGCTGTGCTAGAAACACAGTGGCAAATTGGTGCACTGTCACCTTTTCCTAAGCTTCATACAGATCACCCCCTTTCTCCAAACGTATGCTTTCTTTTTTTTTCCCATGCTGGGTAAAATACAAGTGATTAGGTTCATTTTTTAAAGTTATCATTGTGATCTTATTCTCCCTCTCTGAATTAATATCACATTAATCATGATTAGATTTAAGAGGTTCCACAAGTCTCAACCACTCATTTACATACATGTTCTTTGACCACACCTATAGATAGCTGATCTCATCCTATACATATGAAAATTATTGTTCTATCCTCTGGTGTCACCTTACTTTCAAATTGTTATACCAATTTCATTGACACACTTAGAGATTGATAAAGGGGATTTTAAAATGTTCGTCAAGTTGTCAACTCCATCCACTTCCGCTACTCATTTCAAAGTTTCTTATCCTTATTAATGATCCTTAAGTAGCCTTCATTCTCCCATCCATCCACTCAGTAAACTTCTATCATTGGGGAGGCTGTTAGGAATATAGCTTTTCCAGTAATCTAAAGCAGAGGTAGTAATATAAATAGAAAAACATAATAATAAGGGGCCATTATACATACTAGAATTTCGATTATTTGCTGCAAAAAACGTCTTTAAATTATATTCTAATTATCAAAGTAAAAATACCATAGAGGCCCTCAAATCTTATCCATCTGCAAGGGAAACATGATTTATATAGTACCCTTACACTAATAAAAATAATTTATTTGGATGAGTAGAGTGTAATATTGATTTAGTCGTAAAAAGAGATGATCTCTCATGAGTGTCTTTTTCTCTTTATCTATCTGTGAAAGTTAATTTCAAAGAAGAGTGTAATTTTAAAATCTAAAAAACCGGTGGTTAATCAGGCTGATATTTTCAGTTGGAATAAATTCCTTTGACAGCATGAACATGTATCCACTAACATGTCTGTAATGGAAGTCATTTCAGAAGACACTAGACTGCCACAGACTTCCCACAGCCTCTCAGCAAGACAGTGGTGGTCTTGAGGAATGATACTTTTCATCTTTTTGAAGATAGACACCCTCCAGTTGTTACCCCACAGGAAATCAGGAAGTATGCTAAACTATCCAGTGGAGTTGGAATTACACAGCGAGGTTCCAGTGGAAATATCTTATCCAATATTATGATTTATTTGGAAGGAGAGTTTTTTTAAAAAGGACAAAAAAAATGATGGAAATAAGCTGCACAAAACATGGCCAAACAGCTGTCTGGTTTTCTGTCTCAGAAACAGCTTGGGACTAACTATGCTCACAAGATCTCTTGGCGGAGTCGCTTGATGAAAATACAAAAGCTGTGAAGAGAAGTATTCTTTTGCTGAAGCCTTTCTTTAGCGATCATATGGTTTATTAACGTAAATGAGAACATGTTCACCATTTTTTAAAGTTCCTGTATGTTTAAATGAGGCACTTACTGATTCCATGTATAGCACAAATACAGTTCACCATAGCATTAACGCCAAATAAACCTTAATAATTTTTGGAAAACTTAATTCTAGACATGGTCTGATTTTCTCCCTTCAAATAGCATTTTTAGGAGCAGTCAAGTAAGAGCTTGATAAGACAGAAATTTAGCATGAATTCAAGGGCACTGGTGAATTTTTGGATGCCAAAATTAATCTGTAAGGGGAATTCATTTTAATTGCTTCATACATCTATTTATTCATCCTTTACCGTTTAATGGATACCTTCTTAAGTAATAGAGACAACTTGACTTTAAACACATTTCTGGCTCACCTGTTAGATGCCAGAACTGTGGAATATACAAGATCTGTCTTACTCTGTCTTACTTTTCTACATCAGATGGGGAGGATATTCAGTATTTGGAGATTTATTATTTTAGAAGACCTTGTATTTTATCATCCTCAAAAGTTGATTTAGGTGAATTTATTCTTTACTAAGTATCCAAGGTAGGTTCAATTAGCTGGGACATTTCATATTTTTATCATGAAGCATTTTGAGTCTATTCTTTGTGGCATCAGAATTAGTTTCTCATCTCAGAGTTTGCTGTATTTATTCCTCTAGTGACTCAGTAGTTTATTGGCAGTCAGTTTGTAAAATTCTCTCAGGGATTATCTAAATGCAGAATGTTAGGAATGGAGACACGTATTGCCTCTGCCGTCAAAAAGTGTAATTAACACAAATGATATATTGTCTTGCAAAAGTGGATGAAAATTCCAGTGGGTGACCTCAAGTCACAGTTCCCAGTGCATTTACAGACTGTTGTGTTCCTTAATAGCTCCCAGCCCAGCACAGGACTCCTTTCTTCTTTTTCTTATTTTATTTTTAACATCTTTATTGGAAGATAATTGCTTTACAATGGTGTGTTAGTTTCTGCTTTATAACAAAATGAATCAGCTATACATGTACATATATCCCCATATCCCCTCCCACCCTTCCTATCCCACCCCTCAAGGTGGTCACAAAGCACCAAGCTGATCTCCCTGTGCTATGTGGCTGCTTCCCACTAGCTATCTGTTTTGCATTTGGTTGTGTATATATGTCCATGCCACTCTCTCACTTCGACCCAGCTTACCCTTCTCCCTCCCCATGTCCTCAAGTCCATTCTTTACGTCTGCATCTTTATTCCTGTCCTACCCCTAGGATTTTCAGAACCTTTTTTTTTTTCAGATTCCATATATATGTGTTCCATACTGTATTTGTTTTTCTCTTTCTGACTTACTTCACTCTGTATGACAGACTCTAGGTCCATCCACCTCACTACAAATAACTCAATTTCGTTTCTTTTTATGGCTGAGTAATATCCATTGTATATATGTGCCACATCTTCTTTATCCATTTATCTGTCGATGGACACTTAGGTTGCCTCCATGTCCTGGCTACTGCAAATAGAGCTGCAATGAACATTGTAGTACATGACTCTTTTTGAATTATGGTTTTCTCAGGATATATGCCCAGTAGCGGGATTGCTGGGTCACATGGTAGTTCTATTTTTAGTTTTTTAAAGAACATCCACACTGTTCTCCATAATGGCTGTATCAATTTACATTCCCACCAACACTGCAAGAGGGTTCCCTTTTCTCCACACCCTCTTCAGCATTTATTGTTTGTAGAATTTTTGATGATGGCCATTCTGACTGGTGTGAGATGATACCTCATTGTAGTTTTGATTTGCATTTCTCTAATGATTAGTGATGTTGAGCATCCTTTCATGTGTTTGTTGGCAATCTGTATATCTTCTTTGGAGAAATGTCTATTTAGGTCTTCCACCCGTTTTTTAATATTGAGCTGCATAAGCTGTTTGTATATTTTGGGGATTCATCCTTTGTCCGTTGATTCATTTGCAAATATTTTCTCCCATTCTGAGGGTTGTCTTTTCATCTAATGGTTTCCTTTGCTTTTTAGCCTCCTGTGTGTGCGTACACATGGGGTGTGTGTGTGTGCGTGTGTGTGTGTGTGTGTGTGTGCAGTCCAAAACTTACCACTCAATTTCAGTTTCTTTAACAATTTTAATCTCATTGGATTTATTGCATAGGTAATAATGCATTTACAAAGTACAAAAAAGTGAAAGTAGTTCTTCCTGTCATTATATTGAGAGTTTCCTTATTCTTTTGTAAGGTACATATAATTCACTGTATAGATGTATAATTTATTTAACCAGTCTCACATTGATGGATATTAGATTGTTTCCAGTCTTCTGCTATTACCAAAAAATGTGGTGGGAATTCAGTATAGTTGTACATTTCATTAATTTCATGTTAATTAGTGATATATATATATATATAGATATATATGTATATATCTATATATATATATCTGTAGGGTGATTCCCCAGAAGTGGAATTTCTAAGTAAAATATTCTGTGCATTTGTAATTTTGACAGTTATTGCTAAATTCACCTTCATAAGGGCCTGTGCCATTTTACACTCACATCCGTAAGTATGTGAGGATTGCTGTACCTCCTCAGTCTTGCCATCCGGGAGTATTATCAATATTGTAGGATTCTGACAACCTGAAAAACTGGAAAAGGTTTTTAGAGTGGTTTTAATTAACGATTCTGTTATGAGTGAGGTTCACTATCTTATCAAAAGTTTAATAGCCATTTATATTTCCCTTTCTTTGAATAGTCCTCTTATATCTTCTGTCTGTTTTTGTGTTGTTGGTATTTTTTCTTGTTGATTTATAGGAGTTCTTTAGGCATTAGAAAAATAATTCCTTTATCTGTGATAGAAGTACTTCTTATTTTATCAAATGGTTTATTCCCCATTAGAATTCTCTGCTCTCATGAAATCCCTGTTAGAATATGTGGGCCCCATGCCTCCAAATTAGCTTTGGAGGGTAATTCCTTGACCTTTCTCCACTTTTTACATGGAAAATGGCATGGTTAGATTTGATTTCTTCTGGTGTCAATTGTGCTAAATTATTTTCCTGAAAAAATTACCATCCTGTCCAGGTTTTACTATATTTTCATAGAGTATATTTTTCATAGAATGTGTTATATCCTTGGTAAATTTTTTGCCTTCTTGATCTATCAATTACTAAAAAACAAACAACAACAACAACAAAAACCAGCTTATTGAAATTTCTCACTGTGCTTGGAGATTTGTGTAGTTTTTCTTGTAATGTGTCCATTTTTGCTCTCCATATTTTAAGGCTATATAATTGGATACTTTCAAGTTCAGAATAAAAAAAATTAAGCTCCTGATGGTTTCTTGCTTTTGTCTGATATTTTGTAACTTTATTATACCAAGTTTTCTGGTTTCCCACTGTATACTACAGTCTTAAATAATGTTAGGGCACAATAATTCTCAGAAAATGAATGACTGACAAGAATTTATAGAAATCCTAGGAAAGTCAAGTAGATGCACTGCCTTGGAACAGAGAAATATGGGTAATTGCAGTATATACAACACACCTGAAATATAAGCAAATAAATTGCATGTATATGTACTAAAGCATTCATAAAATTTCTCAATTACTTCACTGCATTCCAGTAAGTAAATATGAACCTGTATCTGCCTGACTAACTGGGAGAAAGGAAGCTTAACTTTATTTTTCTAAGAAAAATTAAAACCAGATATTTAATTTTTGGTAACTTTAATTGTCAAATGATTTCCCACCTTGCGTAGATTCACATCTCTTTGATCAATGGGAGACCAAGTGCTGATGATCTGTCTCCTGAACTGCTAGAATTTACCTCCGCCCGCTATATTCGCCTGAGATTTCAGAGGATCCGCACCTTGAATGCCGATTTGATGATGTTTGCTCACAAAGACCCAAGAGAAATTGACCCCATTGTCACACGAAGAGTAAGTTACAATGAATCATACTGGAACTTGTGAATGATACTGCACCCATCGTTTTAATTGTCTGTTAAATAGTTTTAAAAGATATCTTTCAGTGAAGGAGTGAAAGACTTTGAAATTCCACAGACCTTCCTTTGTTTAAACCTAAGCTCTGCCACTTATTAGATGTGTAACATTTATCAAACTTTTTAACGTTTCTAAACTTTAATTTCCTCTTTGGTACAATGGAGATCGTAATGCCTAGATCATTATCTTAATTTTGAGGCCTAAGTTAGTTTTTCGACACTTTGGGTAATCCATACTACTATTATAATTGGCTTTGGGGGGGTGGTTACTACGGGAAGAGAATGGGCTTTGAAACATTTTTGGTTGCAATGCACACTAAGAAATACATTTTATATCATGACTCAGTACACACACACACACACACACACACATCACATGACATCTTGATAACCTTTAATGTGCATAGATCAGCTGGTGATGTGGAAATGCAGATTCGGATTCAGTAGGTCTAGGGCAGAACTGAGAAACTGCAATTCTAATAAATTCCCAGGTGATATGGATGTCACCGTTCTGTGGACCATTTTGTCTAATTAAATAATTTAGTTTTATGCTTCATTAATGAATCACAAGGCACTGCTAGTTCAAAAGAGCGCTGCTATAGGAAAAAAGTGATCATATATACTATTTTATTTTCCTTTATGAATTGAATATCAGGAAAAAATGGTTATAGCATCCTTTCAACAGATCATTGAAAGTAGGAGCTACCAAGTGTTGTTTTCCAGTGTTAAACAGGAATTTGAGAGATTATGACATAGACGATCAGCCCAAGTTGCTATGAGTGATAACTGTTCTTTCTCCTGTCCACGCCTCACCGTAGTCACTGGTTTACTCATCTCCTTTATATGCTGCTACACAGCCAAGACACTATTACCAAGAGAGTCAATTCAGCAGTAAATCCATAGAACAAATATATGCTAACAGCGGAGGAGAAAAGAGGATTGTAGGGAGAAACTGAGATTGTGAGAAAAAGCATTGTTCTAGAATGACCCTACTAAGGTTAGACGGTTGCCACGAATTACCAAATTGCTGAACCGGCTGGCTGAATACTGAAGGGTGGTACTTTTCACAATTCCTGAGTACCCCTCGCATATTTTCTCTTCTCATTACTTAACTTACACCTAACCTCTCCATCATTGCAAAATAACTTTTAAAGTTTTATTGTCCCCATGCAACACGTGTTGGATGTTTTAGTGCCCTTATTTCCAAATCTGAAATAATTTTACCTTGTCTTATATTTCAGTATATTGTAAATTGTTTTATGCAAAAGTAATCATTATTTTTCACCAATGTTTAGATTCTTCACTTGTTAAAAAAAAAGATGTTTAATTATAATTTTGGCATGACTTAAAAATACACACCAAGGAAGACTGAATAATTTTGAAGTGAAATTTAATCTTTCCTGACAGTATATCTATCAAAGAAAAAAATCAATGGAAATAAATGTGTTCCTTTTATCATCTTTTGCAGAAAGCAGAGAGGGGTTAGGGTGCACATCTATTATTTATAACTTCATTGTACATGAGCCTTTAAAATAGTGCAGTAAAGTTCAACATATAAATATGTTTTTTGAAAGTACTCAAGTTCTGTAAACACTACATATAAATTTAAATATATAAAAATAGGATATTGAATTTTAGCTCCTCTTCATGACACAGAAATGAAGCATTGCACATTTATATTTAAAGCAAATTTCCCAATTTTAAAAACACCTACAAAACTACTGTCTCAGCTTTCTGAGCAACTATCCCTGTTTGTATCTGTATTATAAGGTGATGAAGTTAGTGAAGAGCAGACTTTTTTATGTCTAAACTACACCTAAACTCCCTTGCAAGTTACAATAGTGTGAGGTCTAAGTATATCAAGTAAGATAAAGTAACAAAAATATTATAAAAGATACTATACATAAATAGCAAAAACAAGCAGAAAGAATTTTAAAAAGAAGTGAAGAAAAGAAGTAAATTGGAAAAGGGAATTTGTATTCAGGGAACTTTGTGTCCACCTACTTATTCTCACTAAATGTGTGGGGGGTTTTTTTTAGTGTAAATAATTGGAATAATAGAACTGTCTACCATAAGATGGTTATTTGGATTCCATAAGGTAATATGAAGTACTCTCACAACTATAAAATGCTATATACAAATTAAGTAAAATTTTTACATAGTCCTGTTCTGTAATTACAAATGATATTTTAAAAATAACTGAGTAGATGAAAATAATTAGAAACAGTCCTGTTAACTCAGATAGGAAAGTAATTGCATGGATATTTTAACATAATAATGAAAAAAAAGTATTCTGCACATCTAGTTTACTTCTCACATTATGTTAAATCAATCTTATAATTAATTTTCATTTTCTTCTTGATATGGTTAAGAAATGTGTTGTTATGAGCACTATTTCCCTAAATTTGTTGATTCTTTTCAAATCCATCGAGTAAAACAGTCTGCGTATGATTCACGAACACTGATGTTCCTATAATGATAATAAAAAAGGTTTTCTTTCTTTCAACTTGTATGAAGAATTAGTGCCCTTGCTCCCCCGCCCCATAACAATTTGCTCTCAATAATAAATACTCCAGCATGGAGTATTTGTACTGTGCAGTCCTTTGTACTGTCTGTAAGAAAGAAATTTCTAAAATGCCCACCTAACATAAATTAGAGGCATTCTGTCCCTGGGCTATGATTTCAATGTGAGGAGTTACTGGATACTTTTGTGAACCTTCTGTTGTTCTCTAGTGCTTCAAACTAAGGATACAAGCAGAAAGCCGAGTTTTTAACTGAACGTTCCCTTTTGTTGCTTTCACCTTGCAGTAGTCTTAATAGGATTTCTCTCTGGATTGCTTTTTTGCAGTATTACTACTCGGTCAAGGATATTTCGGTTGGAGGGATGTGCATCTGCTATGGTCATGCCAGGGCTTGTCCACTTGATCCAGTGACAAATGTATGTATATTTATAGGATGCTTTGGTAAAATGAAGCTCTGAACTGTAAAATGCTTCATGAGAAGCGTTGCTGACAGGGACGCTGTGAATGGGTGTCAGGCCCCCACTTAACAGAAAGCCGTGCCAGGGTGAAATAGAGCTGGCAGGTAGGATGATAGACTTTGAAGGCAGCCATCACAGTATCAGAAGACAAATTAGTTTTCTTCCAAAAAGGCTCCAAACTGGTCTATATATTTTGAAACCTTTCTAGCTGTGACAGCCAGCTGTATGATTTAGCTTTAAAGAACTCCTGTCATCAATCAACCTGACCCTTTCTTTTAAGAATTTTCATCAAAAAAATTAATGCAAACAAATGAAAAACGTACATGGAAGTAAATCTAAATGACCATGGAACCGGAGGCTGAGGTAGGACAGGGGCAGGAAGGAAGAGAGTATTCAAGAGAGCTTGAAACCGCCAGGTCAGAAAATGCTGGAATGGTTTGGGGTTGAATTTTTCATTAATGACAATGGACTAAATGAACATAACCTAAAAAAGAAGATGAATGAGCATCTGTTTTTCTCAGTCATAAATAAACTGGTGAAATAGAAAATCATCCACTTTATAGTGTATGGAAGAAATGTGTTCAATAGTAAGATCAGTGAATGTAGCTACATATGTAAAGATTTCTTTTCCTACTAAAACTGTAATGCAAATGGTATTTCTCAAATAGTATTAGTTTTCTGACTAATGCATCATAGTATTACCTCCTCGGGAAGATTCAAACCCCTGGCATATTTTTCTGGGCACGGTTGTGGTCCTGCTTTCTTCAGAGTGTGGGCACTGTCTATCAGGGGTATTGATGAGCAGTATTTCCCAAGCTGAGAAATACTGAGAGATCAGGTGGCAGCTTTGGAGGGCCAGTTCCATGTGATGAAATAAGACTGTACTCAAAACACACACAGACAGGAGATTCAGGCTTGGGGTATTAGATTTCTATTCTGTCCATGCCCCTCCATGCCTAGGAATCTACTCTTTCCCCTCTTCCTACACCAAATGTTAATTGTACTTTGAGGGAATCCTTAAAATGGATACATCCCACCCTGAAGACCTGTGGATCTCAGGAATCAGAGAAGGGATTCTAGTCTTCTAGACTACTTCCAGCTGGTCCTCTTCTCTCTTCTGTGTCTGAGCCCAGTGATTCCAGAGCCAGCCTGGATCTCCCTCCCTAAGCTGGTGTTGATCAAATATACCCACTCCCAAGGCTGGCACCTTTTCCTTCCCAGACTGACGGGAGTTTTAGATTTTGGTACATAGTCTTGATGTTTCCTTTTCTCTTCATTCTGCCTTTCAGGGGAAGCCCCTCATTTATGGTTCCAAAGAATGCTGAAAGTATGCTTTTTCCCCATTTTTTGACTAGAAATCCCGCTGTGAATGTGAGCATAACACGTGTGGTGATAGCTGTGATCAGTGCTGTCCTGGATTTCATCAGAAACCGTGGAGAGCAGGCACTTTTCTGACCAAAACTGAATGTGAAGGTACGTTCTGACAAGCCAGCACCATGAGTAATTCTTCCTTCCCTGGGACACAGGTGATATAAACATGTGCTGATTTCAGGTGAGCGCATATTTCCAGTTCATATAATTTATCCAAGACAGTAGCTGGTAAGCTCTTTTACCCTCCTGTTTTAGAGTTTTCAAGTTTTTTTTTTTAATTTGACAAATATTTACAAAACACCCATGAATTTACCACTGTGTGAGAATAATGAGAAACAGATAAAAGCATAGTATACACTTACAGTCATCAGGGGTGAATCTGAAGCTTACAGCATAATATATATATACAAGTGTAAATAAACATTCAATAAAACCTACAGGGTATAGAGATTATCCTTCTAAACACGTATGTTTATAAAATGGTTCTGAAACCAGTATAGCTCCAGATCCTTCTGCCTGTTCCCTTTGTAATTCCTCCCCTAAATAGCTCAGGTAAATAGTAAATAGCTTTTGAGTACCCATCATCTAATAAATGGAGAAAAACCAGAGGGAAGAGATCAGACCCTACAGGTTAGAGTCAGTTTATTATCTGGGAAAGAAAGGACTCTGATTCATTAGTTATACTTATTAAAGGGTAGTGTTTGGGGGCAGTAGCTGGGAAGAATAGGAGAGTAAAACGTAACAGAGAGAAGGCAAGAAGTCAAATTTGTGGAGAAAGAATATTTATTTTAATAATAGGCATTAATATTTTAAATGTGTGGTTTCACATTAATAACGGTATAAAATGCTACTATTAGAAATGGTATCAGTGACAATCATTAGCATAAACTACGCTATAGTAATTATTGGACAGTGACAACCAAGAAAAAGCCGGTAATGAAAAACCGTAAAACAACTGGCTATGCGAACATTTGCCAACAAATACTCATTTATACTTTAATATTATCACTTTTGAAGTTTTCCCTGAAGGGGAATACCCAAGAAAGGTAGCAGATGACTTTGTAGCCTAATATGGCCAACTGTCCCAACACAGTGACAGGGAAGCTAGAGAAACTTCTGTTTCTGGAGATCTGTTCAGGCCAAGATGAGACCTAAAAACAAAGACTTCTGCTGAACTATAAATCCGAACTAGCCAGAAAGCCCAATTCTATTGAATTCAAATAGTAATATTTTAGTGAATCAGTCCTAATCACATTTTTTCAGTTCAGTAGGTGTATGTGGTCACCAAAACAGGCTTGGTAGCCATTTTAAACCAATACCAACCTTATGTATTTATTGAATAAAAATATCATGTATCATGTGTCAGACAAGATACGTCCTTAAAATTATTGAATTGTAGAAGACTTTAATCATAAAATATTCCCCAAACATAAAATACATTTTCTTTTCAGTTTAAGATTCTGCCTATCCTATCAATGTCTTGAGTCCCTTCACTTTCTGCACATATCTCTTTTGCCTTTTGAGTTGTGTCTGAGTGCTTGTGAAGATATTTTGATTTAGAAACCACTCATTGTTACTGAGATGTATCTGAGGGAATGGGCCACCACTACCCAGTGTTGTAAAGGGGGGGGTAGCAGATGCCCAGCCCTTGTTTTTTATCATCTGCCCCCAACCCCATTCCTGACAATCCCTCAGGATCTCCACAGCTTGTCCCGACAAGAGCAGACATTCATTCCTAAGACTGAATTTAAGTTAAATGACACCATGAATATCTCTTCTCAAACTTCCTTAAATTTAATTAATTTCTCTTCTGCTTGTAGAATATCAACAGTCACACGTGGAACTTTTGAGCATTTGAGGGTAGGGATTCTTCCTGTTGTCTCTAACATTCTATCACAGAGTTATCATGATGTAACGTTAAGTGGCTCTGCAGAATCCTTTACTGCTCTCCACTTGTGTGTATGTGTTTAAACAAGGAAACAGAAAGGATGGATCAGACTTATTAGCAACAGGGATGGACAAAGCAACACAGAAGGAAATTTCCACTTGCTGCTATATACATTTTTATAAAATAGTGTTATTATAAAACAATTTTATCTTTCTTTGTGGAAGAGATGGGAGGTTGTATTTCCAAACTGAGAAAATAATTTCTTTTTTTGAAATCCACAAATTAAAGATAGGGGTCTTAACCATAAAACCTTGTATAAATATTGTGCTTTTGGCAATGTACACATTCGTAAAAGCTTATATGAAAATTTTATTTTCCAAGTTGAATTGTGTTCCATTCACCTCTTAATATTTAGAAAAATCCTGCAACGTGACAAATCCCTCTATAAAATGAATAACTGCCTTCTAATTCATTTGAATTTAATTTCGACTTTTATCAATCTAGCTTATTTGAGGCAGGTTATATCTCTAAAGTGCAAAGGGTATGTATTCCATTGCTAAGCCTGTACTAACAGACAGTTTCTATCATGTGTCTTGGACATTCTGTGAAATAACAAACTGCTGATGACAGAGTGAAAAATGGCTCTTTGTGAGTAGATATTATCCATGTCCTCTAAGGCTATAGATGAAAGCTGTGCAGGCCCAGGACCTTTAAACAGCAGCCAAGGCTGTAGGAAAGGGCCCTCATACATGGAGTGTGAAAAGGACTGCTCCTCAGGCATCAGTCTTTACCTGCATTAGCTCATGGTTATAAGTACAGTCAGCAATACTAGTTCTAAATAATGTGAGAATAAATTTGTATTCCTCTGTATTTCCCTCTAGTTGTACTTGTAGCAGAAATCTTGACTATTTCTTGCAATATAGTTTTACAAGATTTTTGAGAATTCTTGTGCATTGTCCTAAAGATATAAAACTGCTTATGATGCCTAGTGATTTATATTTGTGACTACATGTCCCCTAGAATACATTTTGAAAACTCTCCACTAATATAGCAAGAGTACTGTATCTTAAATCAAAAGCCAACAAGGTGAAGAAGATATTTGCAACAAACAAGAAAAGGAGATAATATCCTTACTATATGAAGAGATCTTCCATAGCAATAAGAAAAAAATTCAAAACAACCTGTTAAAAATGAGCAAAGATCAAAACAGACATTGCTCAGGAAAAAAATATGACATAACCATATAAAGAAATGATCACACTTATTTATAATTAAGGAAGTATCCATTAAAACAATAATAGTACTTTTTTTTAAAACTTACCAAAGTGTTCATTCATTCACTCAACATATGTTTGAATGCTCACCGAATGGAAAATGTTGGTAATACACAGTTTTGGTGAGGCTGTGGGGAAACAGTTTTATCCTATCTATCGGAGGGAGAGTAATCTGACATAGCATTTGCAGAGGGAATTTTTTCAAGTTAATTAAAATTAAAATTTCCCATGCCCCTTGACTAGAAATTGCACTTGCAGGAATTTAATCTGTAGATGGACTTGGATAGCTGTACAGGACATTTTATGATCCTTGTCTTTAGTACCCAATTGCTAATACCACTGCTACTGACATTTACAGGGCTGAGTATTTACTGTCTCAGGCGTTCTACTAGATGATCTGCATTCTCACCACAACCTAAGAGTTAAATACCAAAATGACGCTAAGACTTGAACTGTCTCCTCAAAGTCACTCAGCTGGCAAATGGGGAGCCGTCTAACACCAGACCCCCACTCCTAACCCCGACCTCCATTGCCCTCCTGGTAGGTACTCAGTGTTATAAAGGAGAAATCTGGAAACAATGTAACTGCCCACTATTAGGCATCTAATTAATCAAGAAGTACCCAGTGTAGCCTTAGGGAAAACATAATACCAATAGAGAAGGAGCCATGCTATTTACTGTTTATTTACTGTTAGTAAAAAGATAGTTCAGAACAGTATATAAATGTCCCCTTTTGTGGAATTAAAAAAAGATTGAGCTGTGTGCCGCACACAGGCCCGTGCACGTGCATACACATGCACACATACGCACACACGTATAGATGTGGAAATCAATGCAAGGACACCTAAGAAACTCAACATATGAGGAAAGACATTGCATAGTATATTTTTTGCCTAGTTGCTATCCTAAAATAAATTCTACCCATTTTTCAAAGCCTTACCCAATTCTTCCTGGGGAAGTAATTTATCATTCCTCTGAACGCCTGTAATGTGATATGAAAAAGAAAAGGAGAAGAAGAGAAGGGGGTTACGAAAACATAGAGGATGAAGATGAGGGGAAGTGGAACAGGGAAAATCATTTGGGAACTTATTTATAACGCATTATGCTAATGATTTTACGTGCATTTTAAATATCCCTACCTAGTAATTACTACTGACCAATTCATGTTTTATATGGAAACTGAGCCTTAGTGAAATGAAGTTCCCTACCTCACAGGACTACTAAGGAGTGAAGAGGACACCCAAATCCAAGACTGGCACAAAATAGCGTGATCTCACCACTGAGCAAACCAGCTCTCATCTTGTCCTGATACCTTGGCACTTATCGTACAGCTTTTTCTTATCAGATAACTTGAAGGGATTGTGGTAGTGGTTAGCCCTGCAGACTCTGGAGCCCGACTTCAGAGTTTGGCTTACAATACTGACTTGGTGAACTTTTACTAGTTACTTCACTTCTCTTTGCTTGAGATTCCTAATATATGAAAAGAGGTTAATAGAGTCTGTAAGTCACAAAACTATTGGAGAATTAAAATCAGTGGTAATAAATATAAAACATTTAGAACAGAATGTGGCATATAAAAAAATCCCTAGGTTTTAGTTATGATTAGTAGTAAAAGAAAGGAATAACATTTGACTCTTGAACAACATGGATTTGAACTGCAAGGGTCCACTTATAGGCGGATTTCTTTCACTAAATGCAGACAACAGTGCTACAGTACTACACAATCCGTGGTTGGTTGAATTGGGGGATGAGAAACCAAGGACAGGGAGGGCTGGCTGCAAAGTTATACTCTAATTTTCCATTGTGCAGAGGATTGGTACCCTTAACTCCTGCATTATTCAAGGGTCAAGTGTATATACTAAGCATCCTTTTTACCCGTAGTATCTAACACAGAGGTTCACATATAATAATTATTCATTACAGATTACATGGATGTTAATCGTTCAGTACCATACTTCAGTAATCTGTTTGTCGTAATAGGAAATTGTAGGGTGAATTATATGAAATATCAGTTTTATAAGATAAAATCAGTCAAATATTGGCAATTTCATATGCTTCCGCTTAATTTATGTTTTAACTATTTCAAGTTCCATTAAAACATGCAAATTTATTAATATGTCTAATAAATCCAAGTACTTTCTAGATACCTTTGTATTGATTATATATATATACATATATAATGTAATATAATTTTCCATATGGTATAAAAATCTCTTATGTAACAAAATATTATTTTTAAGTATATCTGAAATTAATGTCTATAAATTTATTTTTCCCTAATGTAGCCTGCAATTGTCATGGGAAAGCTGAAGAATGCTATTATGATGAAAATGTTGCCAGAAGAAATCTGAGTTTAAATATACATGGAAAGTACATTGGAGGGGGTGTGTGCATTAATTGTACTGGAAACACTGCTGGCATAAATTGTGAGACATGCATTGATGGTTTCTTCAGACCCAAAGGGGTAAAGTATGCTTTTTCTTTCATTAAGTGTTATTTTGGCTTTTTCAGACAGAGATGTATTATAGGGAAAAATAATTTTGATAGCTTCTCTAAATAATTGGACTTCAAATTCTCAAAGGTGACTCGAAATATTTCATAGTAGAAACTGTATAAATCTTTCAGGATGTGATATAAAATATTTGAACTGAAATATTCTCTCCAGAAAGTCCCATTGTGCCTCATTCCAGTCAGTCACCACCCCCAGGCAAACTCTGTTCTGATTTTTAGAGCATAAATTAGTTTTGCCTCTTAGTGAATTTCCTAAAAAAGAAATCATAAAGTACATAAAATTGTTGGTCTTCCTTTCACTCAATTTAACATGTTAAGATTTATTCATGTTGTACACATCAGTAGTTATTTCTTTTAAAAAAAATTGCTAAGGAGTAGTCCTTTGCGTGAACACATCTTAATTTTTAATCCATTCTCCTATTGGTGGATATTTGGGTCATTTCCAGTTTTTGGTTAGCTCCTATAAAACAGTTTTATGTGAGTCTTTTTGTGGTCATGTGTTATTAACCTTGTGTAAATATCTAGGAGTAGAGTACTTGCTTCATAGGATAGGTATATGTTTGACTTTATAAGATACTGCCAACATTTTGTCAAGTTAGTAATACTGTTTTACATGTTCACCAAAAATGTATGTAAATTCTAGTTCTTCCACATTATCTCTATTATTTGGTCTTGACTATCTTTTTGAATTAACCATTCTAGTGGATGTGGGTGTAGTAGGTATCGCAAGTGGGTACTAGGCAATCACTAAGTCATTCCCATCAATGCTTGGTGCTACAGCAGATCTTCTGTTATGAATTTACAGCAGATCCCATGGATTAAATTCTTATTTTAAGTGTTTATTGGCTATTCCTATATCTTCTCTTGTGAAGTATTTCTTCAAGTCAAGAAATTGTTCTTTTTTATTCTAGAAATGTTATAATTTTAACTCTTAGGGCTATGGCCCATCTCAAGTTAATCTTTGTGTAGGGTATGAAATAATGATTGAGATCTATGTGGTTCATCTGTTGTTCCAGCACCATTTTTGGAAAAATACTTTCTTTTTCTCTTTTAAATTGTTTTGAGGCAGTTTTTGAAAATCAGTTGATCTTTTGGGTCAACATCTGGAGCCGCAGTTCTGTTCCATGGATTTATTTGTCCATCTTTGTGCTAATGGCACACTATCTTGATGACTTTAGCTTTTTTTTTTTTTCTTTTTTTTCCGGTACGCGGGCCTCTCACTGTTGTGGCCTCTTCCATTGCGGAGCACAGGCTCCAGACACGCAGACTCAGCGGCCATGGCTCACGGGCCCAGCCGCTCCGCAGCACGCAGGACCCTCCCGGACCGGGTCACGAACCCGTGTCCCCTGCGTCGGCAGGCGGACTCCCAACCACTGCGCCACCAGGGAAGCCCGATAACTTTAGCTTTAATAAAACTAGAATTCAGAAACATATGTGCACTAACTTTATTCTTCCTTTTGAAGATTGTTTAGACTATAGTAGTTTCTTTACATTTCCATGCAAATTTTAGAATCAGCTTCTCAATGACAGAAATATTAGTTGGGATTGTTGTATAGAATCTAAATGCAAATATGGAGAGAACTAACACTTTAACAATATTGAGTCTTCCAGTCAATGAATATAGTATATCTCTTCACTTATTTCTATCTTCTTTAATTATTCATATCAGTGTTTTCAGTGTAGAGATCTTGCATGTCTTTTGTTAATTTGTTAATTTTGTATAATTTCCTTCTGCCTGAAGAACTTCCTTTAGCTTTTTTTTAAAATAGGGCAAGAATTGATGGTGACAATTTCTCTCAGGTTTATTTCATCAGAAAATATCTTTATACTACCCTTATTACTGAAGTATATTTTCATTACATGGAGAGAGATGTTTGTTTTTCTTTCAGTACTTTAAAGATATGGTATTTTCTTGGGCTTCCCTGGTGGCGCAGTGGTTAAGAATCTGCCTGCCAATGCAGGGGACATGGGTTTGAGCCCTGGGCCAAGAAGATCCCACAGGCCTCGGAGCTGCTAATCCCGTGAGCCACAACTACTGAGCCTGCATGCCACACTACTGAAGCCCACGTGCCTAGAGCTCGTGCTCCACAACAAGAGAAGCCACTGCAATGAGAAGCCTGCTCACCACGACTAGAGAAAAGCCTGCATGCAGCAATGCAGACCCAACACAGACAAAAATAAAATAAATAAATTTATTAAAAAAATAAAGATACAGTATTTTCTGGATTTCACTTATTCTAATGAGAAGGCAGCCATCATTTGCATTTTTTTCTTCTATATATAATGTGTCTTTAATTCTCTGACTGATTTCAAGATATCCTCTTTTTATTTGCCTTTTAGCAGCCAAAACATGTATTGGCAAACTGTGACCTCTAGATAAAATTTGGCCCATGGCCTATATCTATATGGACTGCAAACAAATAATTTTTTTTTACATTTGTAAAAGTTTGTTAAAAGAAAAAAAAGAAAGAGGCAGAGGAGAAGGAGGGGAGTAGAAAAAGGAGAGGAAGGGAAAGGAGATGGAACGAAAATGAAAAGAACAACAAAACAATTAAGGAAAAGAAAAAGAAGAACAAGATGAACAAGGACTAGGTGGAAGAGGTGGAGGAGAGAAGGAGGAGGAAGAGAAGAAACAAACCTTATGTGCCTTACAAAGCCTACAGTTTTAGTTACAGAAAAAATATTCCAATTTCAGAATTGGACCATGTGTATCTAAATGTGGATTTCTTTGTGCTTACCTTCTTGGCTACTGAGCTTCTTGTAATTATAAATTGAGATTTTATACCACATTTTGGAAATTTTAAGCCATTATTTCTTTAAAAACTTTTTTGAACCATGCTGTCTTTTCCCCTTTTGTGACTCCAACTGCATACAGGTCAGGTTGCTGGACGGTGTCCTATAGGTTACTGAGTCTGTGGTAATTAAAATTTGTTTTGTTCTTCAGATTGGATAAATTCTATTTATCTGTAATTAGGTATACTACCTTTCTCCCTGCGATCACTTACCTGCTGCTAAGCATATCCAGTTAATTTTTTCATTGAGATATTTTATTTTCAGCTTTTTAGACTTATTGTGTTTTTTGTAATTTTCATTTCTCTGCTGAAATAATCCATATGTTTACTCCTTATGAACATTATTTCCTTTATATTCTTGGGCATATATACAGACCTGTACAAGTCCTTGTCTGCTAATTTCAATACTTGGGACACCTCAGGGTCTGTTTTTATTGACTTGCTGTTTCTTGAATAAGGACCACACCTTCATTTTTCTCCTCATGTCTAGTAATTTATGATTTACACAGGACCTTGAGGATGATACAGTGTAGAGACAAGATTTTGTTGTCTTCTTCCGAAGATTTGTGAATTTTGTCTTAATAGGTGATCAACTTACTGACTAATCACTATTAAACTGAAGAGGCTTGCTTTTATACCTTGTTAGGACAGATTAATAAAAAGCTCAGGTGTTTATCTAACCTTTCCGACTTGGTTGATAAACTCTTATTTCTTTTCCCTTTATGGTGCGTAGACTGGAAAATTTTACTCAGATCATTTAGCTTTCCAGCTGTTGCTATCCACTGGGCTCCTTGGAGTCCCCTGATTTAATGTACAATTAAAGGATCAGTTAAGAATTGAGGGGTATTGATATGCAAATTTTGTTGTTACCCTTATATGAACATGGATCTCATCTACTGTATTTTCTTCTTTCAAATCTCAAATCCTTCTAATTTCTGCCTGCTTTTGATTATTCTCCCAAGTCCTCAAATGTTTGATTTTTATATTTTGTCCAGAATTCATAATTGTCATTTGACCATGTGCTAGACCTATACAAGACACTGTGCCATCATTAAAACTGGAAGCTTCATCAAGTTATTACAAGTTGTTAAGTGAATCTGAGCCTAGATTTTGATATTTTAACACATAAATATACGTATGCTATATTGTGTTAAAAATTCAAATCTTTCAGGTTCTTAATATTTGGGTAGAAATTCAGTGTGTTTTTATGAAGATATAGATAGAAAAGTTTTGTGCATTGCAAATTTTATAGCTAAATAACGTATCTCTATGATATTCTTAAAATTATTGCCTTAAAATCTAATTTTAGATTTATCTCCTAAATACATATATTTAAATGTTAGAATACACACACACACACACACACACACACACACCTGCAGCAGTGCTTACTTTGAGGATTGATTAGTAATCTGATTATTTTAATAAAATTAAAAATCAAGTATAAAGTAGATTAAGCTATAAAATCTCTTATGTTAGGACTTGTTCCTGATCAGCAGTCTGATTCAGGCAGATTTTTCCAATTACTACAAAGAAGGATAACAAATTAAGAGGCTTTGGTTTACTCAAGCTCATTATTGGAATCATAAATCATATTTATAAGAGCTAAGAATCTATCCCGAAGAAATGTATTGCTATATGCCCACAGAGAGTTTTGTTTTGTTTTTCTTCATGTCTTGGTTTTCTCTTGGTTAGAAAGCCCTCCTCCCAATTCCACTCTCAAATTGCTACTCATACTTCAAGCTCCAGTCTAAATGTCACTTTTTCTGTGAAACATTGCTTGACTTCATTGTGTTATTACTCTCTCTTCTTTTGCCCCAGAACGCGCTGCTTGTGTGTCTGTTTTATCACTTTGCACATTCTATTTAATCAATATCTTTCAAGTCTGCTATTCCTGTAAGCTTCTTTAAGGCAGAAATCAGGCCTTATCTGTGCTTTGCGCAGTCCTTCATAATAGGAAGTGAATGAATGGGTCTTAAACAAATGATGATTTTGAAACTGATCTGTGGATATAGTTGATTGAATTCTATAAGACATGTAAATATTTCTCTACTTGTGAAACTTTGACTTATATTAGCAAACAGGTTTTCATTTATCAATTAAACCTAGATATATACATATATAAAACTGTATTTTATTGGAGAAACATATAGATATACTTATATACACAATTTTATATATATATTCAGAGTATTTTAGTATTTCCTAGGCAAAGAATTTGTTTATTTTTTTTTGTTCTTATCCTACTGCATCTTGAAAATAAATATTGTATATTTGGTACATTAGCACGGTCTAGGTGTGTTTAATTAAAATATTCTAACATTAAAAGCTACTAGTTGTACTGTGTATTTAATGTATGTGAGGAATCTCATGAGATGCTTTGTATGTTATTCCTCTTAATTTTAATTTAATAACATCACTAAAGTTTCTACTATTATCCTCATATTATCAGGAAGTAAGTAAATTGCAGGAGGCCACATAGCCAGTAAGTGGACACACTGGGATATGAGCTCAAGCCTTCCTAATAACAGAGCCTACATTGTTTCCCCCCAGCTTATGCTGCCTCCTGAGAAAGTCAAATTTTTAACGTAAATATTTAACATCTTTTTCAAGCACCAAATATAAATTTCTATTTAATTAGCTATATCATGATCAATGTAAAAAGTTTTTGAAAAATTAATTTGGGGAAAAATTACTAATTTTGAACTATGTTGTAATAAAACAGTAAGGAAGATTTTATTATGGAATGTATATTTCTCTAATATTCTAATGTTCTCTATATAAGCAAACATTGTTCTTTTTGTTTGTAATGATAATGATACTGTGATTATAAAAGAAAGAGATGCATACTGAAATGTGTAGGGATTAAAAGACTCTTTACTGGGGATTTTCTTTAAAAACTTCAGCAAAGAATAAAACGTGATGAATCATATAGCAAAATCTTGATAATTGTTGAATCTAGGTAACAAATATTTAGTAGTTTATTATGCTATCCTCTTTATTTCTGTGTATCCACTTAGATGAAATGGATTTTAGAAAATGCAAACATATAATAAAGAAAATTTCTTATATTATCATCTTCTAAATATAATTTATTATTATTTATTAAAATGTGCTTTAAAGGCTTGCTGAATTGAAAAATTTACTGTTTTTAAAACAGAATTTTAATATTTTTCTTAGCTATCTCCAAATTATCCAAGACCATGCCAGCCATGCCATTGTGACCCAGTTGGTTCCTTAAGTGAAGTCTGTGTCAAGGATGAAAAACGTGCTCAGCGAGGTGAGAGCTATAGTAGAAGGCCGTTGTTCTGATGAACGGACAACTAAAGCCAAGTGTGATTATTTTCAGAAGATGGAATAAATTTATTCTTTTTTTTTTTTTGGCTGTGTTGGGTCTTTGTTGCTGCGCACAGGCTTTTTTCTCTAGTTGCGATGAGTGGGGCTATTCTTTGCTGCGGTGCGCAGGCTTCTCATTGCGGTGGCTTCTCTTGTTGTGGAGCACAGGCTCTAGGTGTGCGGGCTTCAGTAGTTGAAACATCCAGCCTCAGTAGTTGCGGCACGTGGGCCCCAGAGCACGTGGGCTCAGTATAAATTTATTCTTACAGCTATCAATGTCCCCTACAGGAAGCAGTTTTTAATTCATCTCAATAATTATGTTTGTTTAATTATACTTTAAAAGCAAGAAAAGTTGAATCATTTGTTTTGCATTAGTATACGTGTGTGTGTATATATATATATATATATATATACACACACACATATATACATATTTACATATCTATATATATATTTTCTAGTCTATTATAAATCTGTGGTGTATGTAATTTTTTGACGTCTTGCTATTTATTATATTGCTTTGTAGCATGTATGATTTCTAGGGTGAAATGACAGTGTTCTTTGAGGGATGTGTGTGCTACAATGGGAAGAGCGAATAGATGAGATCACAGACTGAGATGTAGTTAATAATACAGAAAGCAAGAAGTCTACATAAAGGACTGTAAAAGGCAGTAGGAATGAGTTAATGAAGGGAAAGAAGCTGACATTAATTTAAGACAAAACCTTCTTTGAGGATTGAAATTCACGATGAACTCCAAACATTAAGTAATCAAATGCCAAATTAACTCTTTGATGTAAAATGTTTAGGAACTACTTCCAGGAAAGTTGCTTGCCAAAGTAGAAAATTCATAGAATATATCTGGAACTGTTTCTTTATATTTCTAAGACTGGATTCTTCTCTTCTGTGGAAAGACTAAAATAAATCATGGCTATGCTATAGGCTTTTTCCCCGAAAGACCTTCTATTTAAAAGACTGGCAATATTTCTTTGGCACAGTTTAGCTTACCTGCTTTCTTTACAAAACTATTTGATTATCTGTTTAAGCCTTACAATCTTAAATCTTAAAAGATTAAAAAATGATTATTTAAAAACTCAAATGGTGAATTATTGATGTCACTTTTCATTTTATGGTCCCTTATCTTTTTATGGTAGCAACTGAATCACATTATTTTGAGCAATGTAATTTAATTTTATCCCCTGAGTTTAAAATGGTAGGTATTTTGTTGTTGAAAAAAGTGACTACCAAAAAAAAAAGTAGAAAAATGAGTATTCAATGCAGTGGTAATTCAGCATAGTACTCTTATTAACATTTGTGTGTTAACTTTACATGATGAATTTTTCCCCATATCCGTTCGCTTCTCTGAAATCTGGTTTTAGCTCCTGAATACAGTACTCAACTTTGAATAGATATTAAGATTGTTTCTAAATTTTGTATATTTTAACCAATGCTTTAATGAAGATCTCTGGATATAAATATTTTTCAATTATTTTTTTCCTCTGTGCTCTAAATTCTTTTTTCCAAATTATGGTATAGTTGATATACAATATTATATAAGTTACAGTTGTACAAAATAGTGATTTTTCAGTTATTATAAAAACAACACATGGTCACATAAAATTTTAACAGTAGGGAAGGTAATAAAATAAACAGCAAAGTGTCCTCTTCAACTTATGCACCCCTAGTCTCATTTCCGAATTTAATCACACTGATCCTTTCCTCCTCTTAAGTTCTTTTGGAAGAACTTATCTTTCAAACAATATCTGAATAATATTCTTAGTATTTTTCATCACCATTAAATATTGCCTATTGCCTGTCCATCTTGGAACACAAACATTTCATTCATATCACCTTCTTCCTACCATTCATATCTTTTTATAATTTTTTTCTTCTATGGTATTTTTAGCATGTTAAATAAAAAGCTTAAATTCCTAGTTTTTGATTTATTAAAGTTGGACTTTATCTCTTGAGGTCATACTACACAAACTGAGAAAAAGACTGTCCTTACATGCTCCCCTGATCTTCAACCTACTTGACAATGTCTGTCAATTGCATCTTCACCTTTTCAAAAATTGTGTAGAGATATTTGGTTCCAGGCCAATAATTAATTTTCCTAATTTTAAATTGAAAGCAATAATCAATATTTGTAATATTATAATTAGATCTATTTTATTCAGTATGGGCTTGAGTTGAATAATTAGACATATAACCATGATACATTTTTCTCTTCCTGTTTAGTCTGATGATCTCTTTAGGAAACAGTCTCAGATGTAGTCTAATGATTTGGATTTCTTAGTCAGAATGAATAACCAGATCATGAGAAATGATGTTCACTATCTCATTGGCATTAACCTGATTGCTAGAGAAAAACAAATATTTTGTGTGTGAATTTTCTGTTTCCTTAATTTTCTTTTTGGTGTAAGGTTGTTTTTTTCCCTCCATAGATTTGTAAGAGCTCTAATAGTATGTCGTATTTGTTATGAACAATTTCTAGATTTTCTTTGTGTCTCATTATTATAGATAAGAATTTTTAATGTATATAATTTTAAAATTTTTATATAATAACCTATGAAAATTTAGAAAACCCACTTTAGCTATAATAATGACATGCTAAAATTATTATGCATAGCAATATTTTTCTATTGGATTTCTTACATGCCTTTATAATCCTAAAATTCTTATCTACTCCAAGTTTACACAAATTATTTATTTCTTTAGTTTTTATTTCCTTTTATTCTTCCAGTTTTATTGAAATATAATTGACATACTGTTTAAGGTGTTCAGTATAATGATTTGACTTTCATACTTCATGAAATGATTACCACAATAAGTTTAGTGGACGTTCATTATCTCGTATAGATACAAAATAAAAGAAAAAGGAAAAAAAATTTTCTTGTGATGAGAACTCTTAGGATCTACTCTGTTAACAACTTTCATGTATAACATACAGCAGAGTTCATTATATTAATCAGGTTGTACATTACATCCCTTGTACTTATTTATCTTATAACTGGAAGTTTGTACCTTTGACCACTTTCATCTTGACCACTTGATTTCTTTTTATGATACTTAATTCTTTAATCCATCTGGAATTTATTTTGGTATATTTTATAAGAAAAGTTTCTAACTGCATTTTGTTTTCTGATAGTCTCTTTTAATTCACCTATATTTAATATTATTTTTGTTTCTTTAAACATTTAAATACAGTCCCCCCTTATCCCGGGGGGTATGTTTCAAGATTCCCAGTGGATGCCTGAAACTGCAGATGGTACCAAACCCTGCATATACGATGTTTTTTTCCTATACAGACATACCTATGATAAAGTTTAATTTATAAATTAGACACAGCAAGAGTAACAACAACTAATAATAAAATAAAACAGTTATAGCAATATACTATAATAAAGTTATGTGAATGTGGTCTTTCTCTCTCAAAATATCTTTTTGTACAAATTCCATGCCTTTTTCATCTTAACCAAACAGTTATCATGCCCTGTGGTCAAAACTTTTACAATTTGAGGTGCAACAGCAAAACTATCACAAATTTCTTTTTCCTTCTTCACAATTTCATAGATAGAAGATTTGTTCTTATGGTAGACCTTAACAACCTCAGCATACAGTTTGTCTTTCTTAAGTTGAAAAATTTCACCTTTTCACTTAAAGGAAGCATTTCATGGCTTCTCTTTGGCATATCTGAATTGCCAGTATCACTACTCATATTTTGGGGCCATTATTAAGTAAAATAAGGGTTACTTGAACGCAAGCACTGCAAAACCTTGACAGTCAATCTGAAAACCAATATGGCCAGTGGGATGTGACCAGTGGGATGAGATATGCTGCCAAAAGGGATGATTCACATCCTGGGCAGGATAGAGTGGGATGGTGCAAGATTTCATCACTGTACTCAGAATGGCACTTGATGTTAAACTAATGAATTGTCTGTTTCTGGAATTTTCCATTTAATATTTTTCGACCGTGTTTGACCATAGGTTAACTGAAACCATAGAAAGTGAAACCGCAGATAAGACAGGACAGCTCTTTGTTTATTTTTAAATTTGTATCTGTTACCAGTATTCTCTGCTATCTATTTGATTCTGCAGTTTGATTTTTCTGCTAAGTCTTTATCAGGGCCTTGTTTTCTTGTGTGTTTCATGATTGTGTGTGTGTGTGTGTGTGTGTGTGTGTGTGTGTGTGTGCGCGCGTGTGCGTGCGCACATACCTGTGTATTTTCTAGTTTACCCTTTCAGGAGTCTTGAGTTTATATGTAAAGTTCTCTGATATGTCCTCCTAACTTGAGTAGTACCTAGAAATTGTCTTTTGTTCCATAAAACCATGCTCCATGCTCTAGACTAGTTAATCAGAATTAGTCAACTTCAGGAAAGACACTGGTTTAGGGACTGGCTTACCACTCTAGAAAGTAATTTTTTTAGTTTCTGATCTCCAAGGGGTTTCTCTATTTCATAACAGCACAACCATTTTATATATATCTCTCTCTGCTAACTGTCTATCTTTAATTTCATCCTGCATAGTCAAGTGTTCTAAACAAGGAAGTCTTTATGGACATTTACTTCATAATATTTCTAGAAACAAACATTAATAGACATTATTTATTACTTGCAGTATTTGTACATTTGGTATCAAGGTCTGGAGATTTTAACGTCAGAAACAAATATTAATTTGGGGGAATGCATCTGCAACCTTTATTGAACGGATTTCTTTTCCATTTGACTTATACATATGATTTTAAATGTATTAATGTTAAACGATACAGGCATATCTCAGAGATATTGCAAGTTCAGTTCCAGACCACTGTAATAAAGCAAGTCACACTAATTTTTGGTTACCCAGTGCATATAAAAGTTATGTTTACACTATACTGTAGTCTCTTAAGTGTGTAATAGCTTTATGTCTAAAAACACAATACCTTAATTAAAAAAATACTTCCTTGCTAAAAAATGCTAACCATCATCTGAGCCTGTAGTGAGTTGCAATTTTTTGCTGGTGGAGGGTCTTGCCTTGATGTCAGTGGTGGCTGACAGATCAGGGTGGTGGCTGCTGAAGGCTGGGATGGCTGTGGCAATTTCTTAATATAAGACACCAGTGAAGTTTGCCACGTCGATTGATTCTTTCTTTCATGAACGATTTCTCTGTAGCATGTAATGCTATTTGATAGTATTTTACGCACAGTAGAACTTCTTTCAAATTTGGAGTCAATCTTCTTAAACCCTGTGGCTGCTTTATCAACTAAGTTTATGTAATATTTTAAATTCTTTGTTGTCAGTTCAGTAGTCTTCACAGCATCTTCACCAGGAGTAGAATCCTTCTCAAGGAATCACTTTCTTTGACCATCCAGAAGAGGCAACTCCTCATTCATTAAAATATAACATGAGGTTGTGGCAATCCAGTTCCATCTTCAGGCTCCACTTCTAATTCTATTTCTCTTGCTATTTCCACCACATCTGCAGTGACTTTCTGCACTGAAGTGTTGAACCCTTCAAAGTTATCCATGAGGGTTGGAATCAACTCCTTTCCAACTCCTGTTAATGTTGATATTTTGGCCTCTTCCCATGAATCTCAAATGTTCTTAATGGCATCTAGAATGGTGAATCCTTTCCAGAAGGTTTTCAATTGACTTTGCCCAGATCCATCAGCAGAATCACTGTCTATGGCAGCTGTAACCTTAGGAAATACATATTTTTAATGATAAGACTTGAAAGTCAAAATTACTTCTTGATCCATTGGCTACAGAATAGATGTTGTGTTAGCAGGCAGGGAAACAACATGAATTTCATTGTACATCTCCATCAGAGCTCTTGGGTGACCAGGTTCGTTGTCAAGATGATCAGTAATATTTTGAAATGAGTCTCTTTTTTTTTGAGCAATAATTCTCAACAGTGGGCTTAAAATATTCAATAAACCATCTTAAACAGATGTGCTATCATCCAAGTAGAGTAGATTTAGTATAAGTCTTAAGGGCCCTGGGATTTTTGGAATGGTAAATGAGCATTGACTTCATCTTAAAGTCACCAGCTGCATTAGCCCCTAACAAGAGAGTCAGCCTGTCCTTTGAAGATTTGAAGCCAGGTGTTGACTTCTCCTCTCTAGCTATAAAAGTCCTAGATGGCATCTTCTTCCAATAGTTGCCTGTTTCATCTACACTGAAAATCCGTTGTTTAGTGTCCTCACCTTTGCGAATTAGTTAGATCTTCTGGATGACTTGATGCGGCTGCTTCATCAGCAGTTGCTGCCTCACCTGACACATTTATGTTATGGAGACGGCTTCTTTCCTTAAGCCTCATGAACCAACTTCTCCTAGCTTCAAACTTTTCTGTAGCTTCCTCACCTCTCTCAGCCTTTATAGAATTGAAGAGAGTTAGGGCCTAGCTTTGGATTAGGCTTTGGCTTAAGGGAAGGTTGTGGCTGGTTTGATCTTCTATCCAGACCAATAGAACTTTCTCCATATCAGCAATAAGGCTGTTTCACTTTCTTAACATTTGTGTGTTCACTGGAGTAGCACTTCTAGTTTCCTTCAAGAACTTTTCCTTTGCATTCACCACTTGGCTAACTGGTGAAAGATGACTAGCTTTAGACCTTATTTCGGCTTTTGACATGCCTTTCTCACTAAGCTTAATTATTTCTAGCTTTTGATTTAAAGTGAGAGACATGCAACTCTTCCTTTCACTTGAGCACTTAGAGGCCACTGTAGAGTTATTAATTGGCCTAATTTAAATATTGTGTTTGAGGGAACAGGGAGGCCTGAGGAGAGGGAGAGAGATGGGAAATGGCCAGTCTGTGAGCAGTCAGAACACACTCAACATTTATAGATTAAGTTTGCTGTTTTATGTGTGTGTGGTTAGTGGTGCCCCAAAACAATTATAATAGTAACATCAAAGCTCTGATCACAGATCACCATAACAAATATAATAATAATGAAAAAGTTTGAAATATTGGGAGGATTATCCAAATGTGGCACAGAGACACAAAGTAAGCAGATGCTGTGGGAAAAATGGTGCCAGTAAACGTGCTCAGTGCAGGGGCAAACCATCCATGTGTAAAAAACAAAATATCTGCAGAGCACAATAAAACAGTGAAATAAGATGAGGTATTTATATTACCAAAATAAATTCTACTAGGTCATCATGGAAGGTCCTTTTAATTTACAGTACTTTAGGGTTCAGCTTGGTGTTTATTTTATTTAGGATTTTCTTATCTGGATTCATATGTTAACTTGTTCCTGGCTCTGACACCTGCCAGCTGTGCTACCTTGGCAAATCACTAAATTTCTCTGTGTCTCAGTTTCCTCCTCTGTAAAGTGGGGAAGATAATAGGGTCTACCTCATATTGTTATTTTGAATGTTAACTCAATTAGCATATATGTAGTGTGTAAGCAAATTGTAATGCCTAGCATAAAATAAATGCTATTTAAATATTAGTCGTTATGTTTATTTTGGATTATCTTTGTTAGATTTTTATTTCATGTATTCACTAGCTTAATAAACTGAATTACATACCTCTCTGTTTTTTATATGCTCCATAGGAGTTTCAAACTTTGAAAACACTGTAAAAACTAACTGGTACTGAAATATTTTTGTGGGAATTCTTTCATCATTTGTCCTCTTTTGATATCCTTAATCAGCTTTGTCTGAGTTTCCTTTTTTTGCTTCCTTTTCTTTTTGTTTATGTTTCAAATTTACCTTCTTTCCCAGGTGTTCATTTTGTTTTTTAAAATTTTTTGATAATTACATGAATTAAGTTTTAATTTATTTACATTTTTTAAAATAATGGAATATTTAAACCTAAAAGTTTGGCTTCAGTTTTTCAACATCCAATGAACATTGCTAAGTTCCTTTCTTACTGCTTTTATATTCTATTTAAAAAACTATTTGATCTGCAATTAAAGTCTTGATTTTCTTTTTAACCTAAGAGTTATTAGGAAGAAATATTTATTAATTTTTAGAGTGTCTGAGTTTTGCATAAAATTCTATCTTCATGTTTGATATTCATAATTAATTTAATCCTAATTTAATGTAGCATTTGTTACAAATATAGAAGTAGCAATTTATGTTAAGAAAATAAGCCTTAAATAAGTTCTGCTTCGAGAAATTGAACATTTTTGTGGATTAGTTAAAGATAAGCTACAATAAATATTTATATGCCATTTAATATATAATTCAACATTATTAGATTATTCAGATTTTTGTGTTTTGTGTAAATATTTAAAGTTGGTAGGTTAATGTCATTCTCAGCCATTGATTTTGGGGCAATTTTCCTTTGATTTCCAGTATCTTTCATTGTCTATATTTTTTTGTACTTCTAATTAGTGCTTATTTGGAGCATAAATATAATAACTTAAATTATGTTTTTATTGTACCTTTAGTAATGGAAACAGAGAGCTTGTTCTATTGAATTTATTTTAATTGAATCCTACTTTGGCCATCATTAATATTACTACAACTGTTTTTAATTTTCTATATGCTTTCCTAATGTATATTTACCTTCTTTTATTTTTAATATTTCTTGTCATTTTGTCTATTTCTTGTGAACATTACATGCACATATTTTTAATTGAAAGAGTAAGACTAACTTATGTATTGTTAGTATGTATGTTTGGCACTCTTTCTGTCATTGTTTTATGTTTTCTCAGCGTAATGTTTCCTTGCTTTTTTCTCCCTTCTTTTGTTTTTTGAGTGGACTATATTTTACTGATTTGCTCTTATATTTTTCCAGATTTTGAAGGTCAATAACTTGTATTCTTTCATGTGTTTTTTTTTCTATTTTTCTAATCAAAGACAAGAATAAAAATTGTCTCTTGCATTTCTCTATTTAAAATAAGCAAACTTAAATGGCTATTATTTCCCTCCTCTATTCCTTTTTATCCCCCAAATATGTATTCCCATGAACACCCTCAGTCTCTTTTAAAAATTTACTTTATTGAAGTATAGTTGATTTACAATGTTGTGTAAATCACAGCCGAGTGATTCAGTTATAGATATATATATATATACATTCCTTTTCATGTTCCTTTATATTATGGTTTATCACAGGATATTAAATATAGTTCCCTGTGCTATACAGTAGGACCTTGTTGTTTATCCATTCTCTATATAAATAGTTTGCATCTGCTAATCCCAAACTCCCAGTCCATCCTTCCCCCAACCCTCTGTCGCTTGGCAACCAAAAATCTGTTCTCTAGGTCTGTGAGTCTGTTTCTGTTTGGTAGATAAGTTCATTTATGACATATTTTAGATTCCACATATAAGTGATATCATATGGTATTTGTCTTTCTCTTTCTGACTTACTTCACTTAGTATGATAATCTCTAATTGTACCCATGTTGTTGCAAATGACATTATTTCATTCTTTTTATGGCTGAGTAATATTCCATTTTATATATGTACCACATCTTCTTTATCCATTCATTTGTCGATGGACATTTAGGTTGAACACCCTTAGTCTTTTTCTTTGTTGTACTTAGTGATGTTGTACTTAGATGTTTGTTGTTAGGTTTTTTTTCAAGTAGTATATTTTTATGCCCAAGGCACTTTCCCATCTTGTGATAGTCTGAGCGGGGTTATGAGTCAGTTAGAAAATATTGATATGTGTCTCATCTACCATTAGGTCTGGCACCTGGGTCCTGTCATTGCAAACCTGGCTTCAGAGGGGTGAGCTGTGATCGGTGTGCCAGGGGCTACACTGGCTACCCAGACTGCAAACCCTGTAATTGCAGTGGTGCAGGGAGCACAAATGAGGACCCTTGTTTTGGACCCTGTAACTGCAAGGTATGTTGTTTATTCTAGTAATGTCCCACTGTTTAGAGCAAAGGTCATTTTTCTTGGTTTCTCTCATATATCTGCAGGCATTAAGCAATTGGAACGTCTGTAAATCTCCATTCTCTATTCTATTGGTGGCATTCCTGTTAAGTGTCTTTAGAACCAGGTTCACTGCAGCAAGACACATGCCATTTGTCTAAAAACCTACAAATACAGAAGATAAGTCACCTTGAGAATGTGTTATTTTATAACAAATACAGGTTTCCCCCACTACCTGTCTAGTCTGTTAATTTTAAAATACACAACAGTAAAACTAGCAATCCTTTAAATCTACTGTACACTCAAAACTACTCTAGCTTTGTATCTAATTCTGAAAATAATTCTGTCAAGGGTTTTAGTCTAGATTTTTAAATAATCTGAATTTGAACCCAGATAGGTCTGAAAATACCATGTTCAAAATCCTCTGTTTAATTACCAAATAATGTGAGAAACCCTAGTGGAATTGATTAAATGCTCAATATTTCCTCCCAAGAGTACGTTCAGAAATTGCAACTTTATTTGTTGTATACACTCAGATAATCGTGTTAACACCAAGGGATATATTACACCTGCAGCTTATACACATAGGGGAAACATAGAGGCGAGCCCAAGTCTAAACTGATAAAACTGATTTCCTTTAGCTATAGTAATCAGTTCCAAAACGTTCAGATCAGACAGTGTTAGCTATATTAGCTGAGAAAATAACCACTCCATTGAAAAAGTTAGCATTCCATACTGATGTAAAAATAAATGTTACTTCTTTTTTTCTTTGTTCTCAAACATAGGTGGAATCTTATTAAGAATATTTCCTTTATTCATTAGTCTTCTCTAGGCAGCTATAAATTATATGCTGATAGTTGTTATATGAGTGTGCATATGTATACAAACGTTAGACCATAAAATAAGAAGTAAATATTAGTATTGATGTTGAGTGTTCATTTATTGGGACAGGAATGTCTGAAATAGGAAGCTAAATACTATAATAGTTATATAATAAGTATATGTTTTATCAAGGATAATTTAGGTACCTATCTTGGACCACTGAAACAATAAAACTCCTGTCCATATAAACAGGCAGAAAGTGTACAGTCCATGGTAAAGAGTTGCCATGTACTGAAATATAGTAAATTAACTAGATTTAGTACCTTTTATTCTAATATTATCAGAAATGGAGACTTACACTTGTAGATCAAGACTGGAGTGGTCTGTGGGTGATCACTTTTTAAAGGACACCACCTATCATCATCCTGTATGTCTTTTGGGGCGATCCTAGAGGCTCTTAATGCATCTTCTCTAATATTTACCAAATATATTTCCTGTGTGTGATTTATTCCTTTTCCAAAACTCCACAGAAATCTCTAACCTTTATCACTTGCTCAAATAAAGTACAGACACAGCTGTGCTTAAAATGGAAGAGAAACCTCCTGAGTCTCTAGAATATAGGAGATCAAACTGGACAAAAAAGAAAGGGGGCTTCCCTGGTGGTACAGTGGTTAAGAATCTGCCTGCCAATGCAGGGGACACGTGTTCGAGCCCTGGTCCGGGAAGATCCCATATGCCGTGGTGCAACTAAGCCTGTGCACCACAACTACTGAGCCTGCACTCTAGGACCCACTAGCCACAATTACTGAGCCCACGTGCCACAACTAATGAAGCCCACGTGCCTAGAGCCCATGCTTCGCAACAAGAGAAGCCACCACAATAAGAAGCCTGCACACCGCAACGAAGAGTAGCCCCCGCTCGCTGCAGCTAGAGAAAGCCTGCGTGCAGCAATGAAGACCCAAAGCAGCCAAAAATGAATTAAAAAAAATTATAAGAAAAAAAGAGAAAGGGAATATTGTTACACACATACTATATATAGAAGGGAGATGCCCAGTATTTTTGCGAGGAAAGAGAAACACATAAAGGAGGCAGACCCCATTCATTTTCCTTGAAAAATATATAGAGAAAGGCTAGAACAGGAGAGCTGTCGCCATTAGCAGAGATCCGAGGGATAGTTCCTCGAGCCACCACCTGCTCTCTGCCTGCCTCAATATTGCACTAAGAGTGATTATAATCCTAATAAGAAAAATGCCTTCTACAAAGTCACTTGAAGCTCTACATAGACAATTAAAACACAACAATAAGCAATTAAGAAATCATAAAAGAGAATGAACAATTAAGTAACTAGCATCATGAAAAGAGTTACCCTTCAACTATGTGATATTTTAAATAGATTACTATAAGTTCTTATAAACTAAATGTTTTTTGGGATAAAAACGTGCAGAAAGCAAGTCTCAGTAGATATCTACATAATTTTAAAAGTCATGAATTATATGCATGTTTAACAAAAACATGATTTGACATAGGATTGTCAGTTGATTATTCAAAACAACATATATCAAATGCTATTTAACAGGTAAAACATTATTGAGAAGCTAAGATACTAGAGACTTAAATTCAGGTAAAGTGATATCTGTAAAAGCGTTCATCTCCAAAATGTCTATTAACCAGTAAACATTTGCACATTTATTCTTTTTCACTATAATATATAACAGTTTTCCATAATTTTTTTAGAAAAATTATTTACTGAAGTTTGTAAACATTTTAAGAAAGTACTTTGTCATAAAGTCTTGGGCCTAAATTTATTTCTATTATAAATTTTAAATGACTAACATTCTATTAAAATGCAGTACTGAGAAAAGTTGACACCGCTTTTCCCATTTCTGCCATTTCAAATACAAGTATTCTGGATAAAACAGAGCAAATAAATTTGCAATCACGTAGATTCAGGAAAGAAAGGGAATTTCCTAGATGTTAAACCAAAGAGGGAGGTCTGAGTTAAGCACAAACTCAAGCAAAACTGTGCAATTAAGGTCATTGGGGGGTGGGGTGGGGGTGGGAGACTGGTCATAGTCCTAAGATGGGGGTTAAAGTTTAGAGTTTTAATGGCTTTTCTGAGACTTGACACTAGGATTTGGACTCACTGAGGGAAATTGGAACTGAATTCACTTAAGCTTAGACTCTAGAAATGTCCCCTGGCAGTGAAACAAACAGGCACGAGAAAATTGCACCTGCAAGCTAGGAGTGGCATAGAAAACATTCTCTTTCCTTTGGGGCTCTAGGTGGGTAAAAATAGTGCATTGTCAAACCCTCAAACCTGTGTGCCACATGGGAATGGGGTCAGTTTTATTCTCCCTTTCTGTGCTAGAATTCTTCAACAAGTCAAGCAAATGGTATTTCCACAGGAAAGAAAGTATAGCCTTAACTGACAGTGAGCTCACTGGAAAGCAGTATACTGCACAAAAGGAAAATAACTACAAAAGGGAATCAGAAGCCGTAAAATTCAGAATATTTGTACACTAAAAACTAAAAAAAAATAGGATAGTCTTAAAAAATTATATAAACAAAATATGTAATCATACTTTTATAATATAAATAATAGAATAAAATATGTAGAAAATGTACAGTCCTAAAAATATGACTAGAAAATAAAAGAACAAAGAAAGAAAAAATAGGAAAAAACAACACAAAATAGGGCACTATATTAAAAGAATACGCAGGTGTGGAAAAACATTACTGTAGTTTACTTCTAGAAATAAAAATATATGTAGTCATTGAAATTTAAAATTCAGTAAATGGGTTGAACAAGAGATTAGAAACTGCTGGATAGAGAATCAGAAATACAGAATGGAGGAAATGACTTGTAAATTGTCATAGGGAGATAAAGAAATAAAAGTGTGAGATGCTAAGTGGCATGGCTGATAGAATGATAAAAAAACAACATAAAATTTAGCAGGACTGGCCAAAGAAGAGATTAGATGAAATTGGGGAGAAACAATATTCAAGAAATAATGAAGGAGTAAAGAATTATGTAGAATTAAAATTATACATCCTTTGAAGAAGATAAAAAAAAAAAAAGACCACCAGCAGGTCTTATAGTAGAAACCCTGCCCACTAGTCAAGACAAAGAGAAAAATATTAAAACTAGAGACAAATATCAGATTATTGTGTTTCCCACTAATAGTCCAACTTCACTGAAAAAAATTCTCAGAATGTATGTACTTTAGTCAAAGAATTTTGAACCCAGAAGAGTTTCACTGGATTGCAGAATACAAGAATCAGTTTATAAAAAGCAGTAGCATTTCGATACACTAGTGATAACCAATTAGGAAATGTAATAAAAATATTTAGAATAGTAACAAAACTATGTGGTGCTTAGAAATAAATGTGTCAAGTACAGGTATTTTTTAAAAGATTATTGAAGACCATAAAGTAATATTTAAAATGGGGAGATAGCTGCTAATATCAAGTGCTGGTGAAAATCTGGAGAAATGGAAATGCTGTTATTAGGATGAATTAGTACCACTACTTAGGAGGCCAATATGGCATTATCTAGTATCATTAAAGATATTAAAAACCTGTCAGCCAGCAACTCAATATCTAGATGTTTACCCCAAAAGAATCTTATATAACATGTATAAAGAGACATATAAAAGCATGTACAAGATGTTCGACATAGACCTACTTGTTATAATGAAAATTAGGAAAAATCTAAATATCCATAAAGAAGAAAAAATAAATTAGAATATATTCATGTAATCTGGTACAAGAAACAACTCGAGTGAGTGAAATAGGTCTTATGTGTAAAAACACTGATAAATTTCAGGTGAAGTGAAGGAAAAAAATGCCATTATATTATCATTTATGTAAAGTTGTAAAACATAAAACATTCTGTGAGCACACAAATATAAATTTTAAAAATTTAAATACACTGATATTATGTGTACTAATTTCAGAATAATAGTTAACTCTAGAGAAAGAGGGAAAGGAATAGGATAGAAGCGCAGTGAGGGAAGTGAGATTCAAATGCGCTTAAGTTTTATTTCTTTAAAAATATAACTGAAGCACACTTGGGAAAACATTCATATTTTTTGCCTCTAGGTTGTGGGTAGTGGATAATTATCATATTATATGTACTTTTCTAATGCTTTAAAATAATTCCAGATTTAAACTTTCTCTAATTGAAGGAAAAAAAGGATTTCCTGATTTAAAAAGAGGTGAACAAAATTTCTCACTTAATACACTGTCAAATACTATTACCTCTACACATAAGATTTTCTGTTATATCCTTCTTTAGATAATGATATTACTGAGCACCCCATCCTAATTATATTTCAAAATATGAAAACAATGCAACACAAAAATATTTACTAATTGTTATGCATTATTAAAATTTTGAAAATTCCTCTCTCTTCTGGTAAATTACAAGAGATAAGACAATCTCAGACATATGACAAATCAAGTAAATGTAAATACTATTCTGACTCTTGGTATTTGTTCATTTTAAGTACTACATGCTAAAAATTGGCTCTTTTGGAGTTTGGCATCATATTATGTATCCAAAGTCAGTTGGATTGCAGGCTCTGATAAATAATATAAATAGACATTGATCTAGGTAGGAACATGTGCTTTTATTTTTATCAAAGTCATAATGGAAAGATAAACAGTGAAGTAAAAGACTAGAAATCAAAATCTGTATTTTCATCTTGTTTTGCTTTGGGTTTATTATTGCACTTTACATTAAGTTCTTACTGACGCCCAAAATGATGTGATCTGACCTTGGTTTACCTCGCCAGAATATTCTTGAGCTTCAGCCACTGTCTTCCAGCCTTGCTTAATTTCTTGAGTCATCAACCTCTTTCTAACTCTGGAATTTTACAGATTCCATTCAGACTGCTGGGAAACCCTCACTCTGACCTTTTCCCTTTGCTTACCTAGGCATTTTTCAAGGGTCAGTTCCACTTCTCAGCAAAGCTATCCTTTATCCCCCGGTATAAATCGTTCTTCTGCCATAGTCACTTGTCACCTTTTTCTTTTCCTTTATGATCTTTTCACAATTTGCAATCCATTTAATGTCTTTTGCACCTCTGTGATGACATCAATTCTGTATATTTTCTTCGTTATTAAAAAATAAGAAGATAACACAGTGGCTCATACATAAAAAAGAAGGAAAGGAGAAAACTAAAAGAAGTGTGAAGATTTGACAGTTGCTTAAACTGTCTGATTCATATTTCTTAATCCATAAAATGATACTAAATCTTTCTTGCCCAGCTCTCAGTAGGTGTAATTATAACATTGAAGCCCTGTGCAAATATAAAGTATAATCATAAATACCTGCTGGATTAATTTTTTGATTATTTATATTGTTTTTACAAGTAGAGATGTTTCCGTTATTTTCCCCAATGGGACTTTTATGGTGTGTGCTAATATTTTTATTGGTTTGAGTTTCCCTCCTCTTTTCCGTTTATGTACAGGAATGATTACCTCTTTAACTTGTTCGGCTAGAACCCAGGGCATTTTTACAAGAGGCATTCGATTTATATATTTGATCCAAAATCTAAATTACAGATGTAAAATTTTTAGCATTAAAGGTATATACCAGAATTTGTCTCTTGCAACAGTTACAGTTCAAAAATATTGTTTTTTCTAATATTAAAAGTTAAGGTTGTAAAAAGTGAGAACTAAATTTTCATTTATTTTCTTCTCTCTTTCTAACCCACCAAGTATTTATTATTTAGCCTTGGAACAGTATATTTAAAGAGTAAACACTCAAGAAATAATGCTAATTATCTAATTATCCTTCTTTTGTTAACTTCTTTTAATACTAGGATACATTAGAATGAAGGCCATAACAGGAAAATCTGTAATTGACTACAAACACCCCAATAAACAAGGATGACTGCAAAATTTCTGAAGCACTATCACAAAAAATAACTTAAATATCAGTGGAGATATTCCTGGTAACTTTGTCAATAGAATTCCCAGTTGGCTAACAATCACAGATAAACATGTACTGTTGAAGTTTTTCCTAATTTATAAGAAGGTGGCTTCATAAGAAAGAATACAGGGGAACTATTGTGACTATATTTCTCAAGAGAGAAACTGCTAAGGAAACTATAGCAAAAATAAAACTGATGTCAACCAAACAATATGTCACTTCAAGAAAAAAGAACCTAGTCAGATTTTTCTAATTCAACTTTGTTTTTAGGAAAAAAAAAGTACTAAAGACAAAAAGGACAGTTATTACATATATTTTTTATAGGGTAGGCCACAAAATATCTAATTAGATACTCAGCTAAATATGTTCAGCAGAAATATGTATATAAAGCACATATTTCTCTCTAAGGGGATGAAAATTTGTTCTTGGCAAAAATATCATATCCATTTTATGTATAAGGCAAACATATTCACACAGTACATCAGCACATGCAGTGTATCTGTAGAATTAAAATTTCATGGTGGAGATGATTATGAAAAAAATGACTAAAAAGGCTCCTTAGGGATAAGATAATAAAAACTAGGTTGAGAACCACTGGTCTGAAGTGACACTTTTTATTATCACGATACATAAGAGAATAAAAATATTTATTATGTGGATTAATATTTGACAATGAAAAAATAATTAACTCTCATTAGTTTCTGTTTAATTTTTGTTAATATAACCAACTAGAGTAATGGTTTAGAAATGAAAAAACTAGAATATTTGTTTTTAGGAAAATATGGTCATATAAGGGAATGTTAATCTCTAGAGTGGAAGTCTGAGCATTCTGGAAATTAAGTCTGGAGCATTCTGGAAATTACCTACTTCATAGGTTTAGGTATAAAAATAACCATTAAATTTGTAAATTAGAATCACTATTGAACTCTAAATAAATAAAATATTAAAATAAATATACTGGATTGACAAGAGCTATCCATTTGAAATGCTGAGAGAGAGAATAGATTAGACCCCATTTTGTTTAGATAAACAGTTAAAACAACTTTTAAAATTTGTATTAAATTACATGTTAACAATTCTTTTTAAAGTTGATCCGTACAAAGAAGTGATAGAATAATAGCTAAAGGAAAGAGAAGTCTCATAATGACTAAAATAGTATTTGGGCTAGAAGTCACAGACTCTCACCATCATTATTAGGTATTCAGGATCAATTGTTTTCACATCTGTGCTTTAGCGACTGAGTTGGATGGTGACACATTATAAGGTATTTGCCTTTGAAGATCTTAGTAATATAAGTGGCAAGAAAAGAACAAAAATGATGGTTTTACTGTTTGGATTGATTGATTGATTTAAAAGGTCTACAATAGACATTCTTACATCTGTGAACATTCTAATTAAAGAGAACAGTGCTGCAGTAGCCTATTTTACTCCTATCATACAAACCTTGGGATACATCTTTTTCTTTCAGCCTTGTGGCTTCTCTGTGTTATTCTTCCTTCAGGGGGTTGGAGAACTTTGGTCATAAATCTGGTGTCAGATCCAGAGCACGTACTCAATACTCCTCTTAGGGCAGTAACTCCCTTGTGCCTTATACTTATTTGTCCACATTCTTACTTCTTTTGCTATAATTGTCTTGAGGGCATTTTTTATATTCCCTCTGGCATTTCATATAATGCCTTATATGTAGTAGCTCAGCTATGATTTGATGAATGAATAATTACAGAGAATAAAGAAACAGTGAGAAGTGATATACAGAGCATTTATTAATAATTTGATATTGATAGCAAAGGAAATTAAAATGCTTAACGAACTTACCCATAAAACTTACCCATCAAGCTGAAAATAAATTAGGAATACAATGAGGGGTTGCTTCATGGATGACAGTTGTTGATGATGAGTCATAAAGAAGTTCTGAAAAAGCAATTATGCACCTGGGAACCCATAAAAAGAATTGAGACCCAAGCTTCCAAGATCACATGTATTAGCAAACTACTAGAAAGTGGGGAACCTCTGTCTCTATGAAGGTTCAATAAAAGTCCTGGAACACCATGCTTCTGTGTTTGAATTGTGCCACTCTAAAATTTATGAAATATCAAACTGTAATGTCCTCTAGTAATCACTGTTTTAAAACTAGTATCTTTTTAAAGAAAACTCTGGAGACACAGTCCTTCAATAAGAAATTACTTAGATATATACTCTCTCAAGGGAGATTAGAAAACTAAAAAGGAAGTAGAACTTGATATAACTAATTAATTCTATACACGTCCAGAGAGCAGAGTGCTAGGGAGCTAAAAAGATGTTCTCCCTGATTCTTCATTTTCCTACCAGCTTCAAGAGGCTCTTTAACCAGTCCACAAGGACACACATATAGGTACTATATCCACCATATTTACTATTCAGTGTTGGCTTAATATTCAACTGTAGTAGAGCTAGAGAAAAGTCAGAACCAAGAACTTCTCAACTGAGTGAGTCTAGCTCAATCTGATTAGGAGCTAGAGAAAGTATGAAATAAAGAAAAAGTATGGTATAGACTCAGGACTGAAAAAGTAGAAGTCTAGAAACTTAAAGTGGTGGCTTCCAGCTGGGGTGCTATACAATATTAGATAAGGTCTTTGCAAATTTATGAGTTGATAATTGCTTGTGAAGAGGGTTGAAGTGAATTGAGTATAGGATTAGCTTGAGGACCTGTAGCAGGATCTAAAATATTTTGCCTCAAAGATTTGTCACAATAAACAAAGTAAAACTACCAGTTGGCTAACCTGTTTTTATAGGTGTAGACATCCTATTATCTTTACGGTGATGTGTTGGGGGACCCAAGACAACACTCATTTTCAATGATTCACTAGAAGGATTCAGAACTCTGAAAAGCTGTTATAGTTGTGGTTTATTAAAGTGAAAAGGATACAGATTAAAATCAGCAAAGACAAAAGGTGCAAAGGGAAGAATCAAGAAGAGGCCAAGCACAAACTTCCAGTTATCCTCTCCCAGTAAAATCATACATACGTGTTTCTCCCAGCGACACATAGGAGGTATTACCAACCAGGAGAACTCACCCAAGTCTTGGTGTCCAGGGTTTTTATTGGGGGTCAATTAAGTAGATATGGAGTCCTCATACAACTGGCCTTATTTACTCAGTCTCCAGTAACCCCAGAAGTCAAACTAAGCTTTGAATTATTTCTTATTCCTAATACTTTACTAACATAGGCCTCTATTCTGTCCCCTCCAACAGGTCGAGTTTTTAAACCATGCTCCAAAGTTTAAGTCAAATTCCACTCCTTCATAAATCCTCCTCAAGCCTTCATAGCAGAAACTAGCCCCTCCTCCTCTGTGGTGCCATAATTTAATTTATTTCTGAGATGATCTTTTTTGTGTGTGTGTGCGGTATGCGGGCCTCTCACTGTTGTGGCCTCTGCCGTTGCGGAGCACAGGCTCCGGACACGCAGGCTCAGCGGCCATGGCTCACGGGCCCAGCCGCTCCGCGGCATGTGGGATCTTCCCAGACCAGGGCACGAACCCGTGTCCCCTGCATCAGCAGGTGGACTCTCAACCACTGTGCCACCAGGGAAGCCCTGAGATGACCTTTTCATATTCCACCTTGCATTAAGGTTGATTGTAAATGTATCTTTTTACCCAACTCTAGATGCTGGCTTGTAAAAACAGAGACCTTGACTCACCCATCTTTATAGTCCCTAGAATGTCTACCCTAATGTGATGCTTCGGTTTATTAAATTAAATTGAATATTGCTATTATTTAATCATTACTTTTCAAGGTCATATTGCCAGGCGAAAATGTTGTGACAGAAAATGTAACTGATGTCTAAAACTTTCTAATTGTTGAACTCAGTCTGAATCTCAGAAAAGTGGTATTCCAAGCTTTCAAATTAGAGTAAATGAAAGTAGATTAGACCAACCACGTAAGAACACAGTGTACAGAACAGCTGTACTGTGTCTTCAGGATAAACTAAATTATGATTATAGATATGTTTCATCTTTCCTGCCTGTGTACTCTTCTGAAGATGCTCTCAACTTCAGGGTTTGGGGGATTTATTTGTCACCTTAGGTCTGAAATTAATTTGATTAGTTTTGTTGACATCTACCATCTCAAAAAATCTGAAATTTACCTTAGAAACAAAAACTAGCAAAAATATCATTGCAGTCGTTAAAGCTGTGTACATATTGGGAGGCTAAAGTTTGACACATGAAACGGGCCTAGAGATGCCTCTTTGTTTAGGCTCCCGGCAATGTAGAAATGATTGAGGTGGTAAATAATTCATAGAAATTGAGCCCAAAAGTTACTTTCAAATAAATTATTCTCTTGGATACAAGGAGAACTTTTTTGTTTATTTTTTATAAATATGTCTATTTTTTCCTCTATTGTTCTTCCCTCTTCTGTCTTTCCCCCATGTTCTCAGATTTTATTATCCCATCTTCTGACCAATCTTGCTTTATTCAAAAATGTTTTTATGAAACATCTACTAGGTGAAAAATATGACCACCAAGAGACTTATTTAAACCTAATAAAGTTTTATTAAGCTAGTGCTCAGTGTTGTACCAGGAACACTGCCATTTTCTGGTACTATAGAGGTAAGTAAGACAGGGTTCTACCTGAACGGATTATGGTATGTAGCTGGAGAGAATAATCTTAGAAGATACAGCAGTACATTTTTGTGGTTAGAATAGAGCAATGTGTAAAGGGCAATGGGAACACATTTGAGAGAGAAGTTAGTTCTCTAAGGAAAAGGAAAGCTTCAGAATTGAAGTAATAAGGGAATTCAAGGAAGAGGGAAAATGTGGAGCAATTTCGTGTGTGGGGAATATTGAGAATCTGTTTCCTGGAAAGCAGGGAACTTTCATTGAGAAGACATTAGTCAAGATTAACTATTCTTTAAGTTGAGAGATTACACCCTTCCCAGCTTTTCATCATATAGTCAGCTTTCCCTGGCTTGAATCCCACCTATAAACAAATAATTTTTCAGCGTATTGGGCCTAGGATTAATGAAACCAATTTGGAGAGCAGTCACTGAATGAGAACTATTTTTTCCCATAATGTTACTATATGATTAACTGGCTATACCAACGGGTTAAAGGAAACACTGAAAATTAACCAGGGAAAATTTTCCTCCCTTCCTACTGGATCTCATCAGGGAAATAGTATAACTATCTGCCCCAGTTTCTCTACCTGTCAGATTCTTATGCTTGCTTCAAATATATGTATTTTTCATATGTGGAGTGAAAAGTATTTTACCATCTGTATAATTTCGGTGTTCTATTCTATATCCATGTATTAGCTTAATGTCTTTTATTTTTATCATATATCATGTGTTCCTAAGACGAAGTACTTCAACAGCATAGAACGGTAAATAGTAAACCAAATGTCTAACTTATTGCTGTATTTATCATGACATTTACTCCATACCCTTGACAGAGATGAAGATCAAATTGTAACTTACTGCAGTAGATTAGAATCCAAATTATTTCCCATCAGTGTGGTTAGGACAGCATATAACTTAATAAGAAGCTTTTGAGACGATTTTTAAAAATATCATTATACTTTAAATAAGGCTAAGAGGTAAAATGAAGAATAGAAAGCTTGTATTTTTCATAAACAGAAATAGAGACAATGCTCCATTTTGAAGGGCACCTCTGTTGCTAACCCACCTCTCTATTTATAGGAAAATGTCGAAGGAGGAGACTGTAGTCGCTGCAAATTCGGCTTCTTCAACTTGCAAGAGGATAATCATAGAGGTTGTGATGAGTGTTTCTGTTCAGGGGTTTCAGACAGATGTCAGAGCTCCTACTGGACCTATGGCAATGTAAGCAACAGCCTTTGAATCCTATGTGCTGCTCCACGGGGCTTCTTGCTATTGTTGTTGTTTTCCTTCTATAAGAAATTAATTTTTTCTTGTAGTGAGCTTCTACTTAAACTTATCATGAAGAAGTGATAGAATTTTCTTTCAAATGCTAGTTGTGCCTCTTTGACCAAAGCCTTTAGGATTTTATTTGTACCGATGTGTAGACTGGAACCTCTTAGAATAAGTCAACACTAGCCTTTCCGGTGTCCATGATTATTATGTGAAGCAATAACGGAATTAATGTTGCTTTAGCCTCAAGGGCAGATGATTCAACAGAGAAAACATCAGATTGTGCTATGAAGGATTATGTATTTCACTCACCAGTATTTTTGGGATACCCATTAATAAAAACTCCTTTAATAACTATATACATGGTACATATTACCCACCAGCCTTTAGTCGTGATTTGATGTTGCCAGGGCCCTTTCTTCGTTAAAACGAGACACTGAAGTTGAACAATACCTTCATTCTTAATTGATTTGAAAAAGTTCAAATTATTACCTGTTTAGTAGTTACTGGGATATTCTTCCTCTACCATAAACATAAACATGTTTCCCTTCCCACCTTCACTGCTCATCATACTCCCATTGCCTTTTCAACCCTCCACAGACAGCGATTTGTCTCCTTATACAAGAGGACCTTTGGGAATTTCAAATAGCCTATGTGGCAGCACTTAGGAGTACAGAGTAACAGGAAACAGGCTGGGGAAAGAAAGAGAAACCTGCAGAGTGAATGAGAAACTATACCATATAGGGCTGAGTTTACTGAGAAGTTGAGTTCTTATCCTTGGAGAGTCATTGGAGGATTTTAGCAGGAGACTGTTATGATTAGGGTTGGTTTTTACAAAGATCACTATTTTAATAAAACTGTCTTCCAAACACTACTCTTGCCTTTCAACTTCAGTCAGCTAACTAATCCTTAACACAACTATGAAAATTGTCTCTGCCTGTATTGCTTTTAAAGTCTGAAATATTATGAGTAGTTTCTGATTGTACTCTCATACCTAAATTTGAATTTATACATACTTTATCAAATGCGTAGCTTTTGGAGCAAATTATGTAGAACCAACGATATATGAACATCTAGTTTAACTTCTTTCTTTTGTTTGTAGAGTCGCACCTCACCCTCTAGACTGTTCCATTAATGTACTAAAGTTTTATGTTTAGCAGAGGAACAGAGGTAGAACTCAGCCTTGTTCTTCAGAAACTAGGTCCATTGATATTTGCATTTCAGTAGGTCTTCTGGAAACAACTTTCTCTGAATCTCACTGGGCTGTCTTAGAATGTCTGATGATGATGTTGGAAAGGGAAGAGAAGGAAGTAATATGTATCTTGTAGTGTGGCTATCCCATAAGCTTTTACTTAATCTCTCTTTCTTTGACCAGGGCAGTCCCAGCAATTCCACAGCTTTGGGAGATGCAGAATCAAATGACCTCTACATGAAGAAATTTAAAAAAATATTTCATCCACATATTATCACCATTACCATTCTGCTCCCCATCACCTACAGCACCAAGCAGCTCACACACATCTAGTGGGCACCTGGTAGCCACAAACCCCACTATCCAGTGTTTTGTCCTGACGAGGTTGGATGGTTTTGAATGGTAGCTGTGTGCCCACCCATGGCTGGAGTATAAACATGGAAAAGCAAATCATCATGTATTCCCTAATTCCCCCTTAAAGGCTCCTCCCTTCTCTGGGCCAAGGATCTAGGCTAGGAGTTCCTACAACGCTTCCAACCTCATGGGAAGGAATAGGTACAGTATTGTGAGCTGGTAGATTCAAATGCACTTGAGCCTCAAAGTTTAAATTTAAATATATGAAAAGGAAGGAAATATTAAATGAAAAGCTACCTTTCATATATTTTTTCTTCCTCTGCTTTACAAACACATACATAACACCTTTTGAAATAATTTTTCTATACGAAACAGGAAATTACTAGTGGAGTGAAAAACATGAAAATCAAAGTTCAACTATTTGATAATTTATATAACATTATGTGTAATTTTGAATGAGTTTCTATTTTTAAGAAAGAAGCATTTGTAATCATAATTTTAAAAAAGCACATTGGATCAATAAAAGCAAGTTACTATATCATACCATCGAAACTCTTAGAAACATCAAGCAAAAAAATAATTGGTACCTAAAGTTGAGTACATCTGACAAGTTTAATGATATTCACAACTCTCATTTTTTCTAAACTTTCATAGTTCTTGCGTTTTTAATTTTCATAAAATGAACACTACAGGAATATGAAAGAGAAAAGAAGTGGGTGGGTTTTTTTTTCCTAAGTAACGATGGTTGTGTGTTTTCTTTAAGATACAAGACATGAGTGGCTGGTATCTGACTGACATCTCTGGCCACATTCGAGTGACTCCGCAGCAGGATGACTTAGATCCACATCAGCAGATCAGCATCAGCAGCGTGAAGGCCCGACGAGCCCTGCCCCAGAGCTACTACTGGAGCGCGCCAGCTCTGTACCTGGGAAACAAAGTAAGTCCAGATAGTGCTTGCTTCTTGCTACTTTGCTTTAACTGATCAATAAGAATAATGGGTTTTATTTAGTCTTTCCTTAAAGACAGATAAAATCAAATGTATACTGTATTGAATTGCTGGAAACAGCTGAATCAGATTAAGGTGGACATTTCCGCCCTGCCCCGTGGGCCACAGCATGCCTACTTCACAACTCTACATAGTTGCTGTTCTGTGTCCACAGTTTGAATCTACAAATAAATTAATGAAGCCTCTAGGATATTTTTTTGCAAAACAAATTATAGATATTGGAAGAGACGGTGTTATGTTTACCTGAAATAGCTGTTTTTCTAGAGTTGTCTATGGTGCAATACTTACTGAAGTTTTTCTCATCCGTTTCTATTTCATTTCAAAACTGATATTCAAGAGAGCTACTTTTTCTACCGTGTCTGAATGTTAACTGGAAATGAAATTTATTACACAACTAATTTAATGCTTGCCATGAAGCTTATATAAACACCATATTTCCTGGAGCTCAGGAAGAGAACTACCCTAAGAGAAGTGCCAGACTGAAAGCACATGTTTGTTTCCAAGCCCACTCACACACATATAAAAACACACAGATAAACAAATGTGGCAATCTCAGAAATGCAGGTGCTTCCCCCCCCACCCCAGCCTGTTGTGGATTAACTTTATCTAGATAGGTTCCTTGGCTTTTATCATTTTATTTTATTTTATTTTGCTTAACAATTTGTTGGAAACAAAATTTGATATAGTAATTCTAAGGGGGAATATTTGCTTGGTCTGTGGAACTTAATACCTTTTCAGCTAATAGTTAAGTCAGCTAATCACACCAGAAATTGTGACAGTCTGAGAAAAATTCGTTAGCAAGTTGATGCTATTTAAGCCTAGTTTTCACCTATAAGAATATAGCATTACTTTTGAAGAAATCTTCATTGATTAAATAAATTAAAATATATTAATAGTGGCGTGTGAGTATTGAGATAGAAAACGTTACTAGTTCATATGAATGGGAACTAGTGGTTTTAGCTGACTGAAAACATTTTAATTCGTGGCCTGTTTCTTATTTTTACAAGCTTCTGAATACCATTATGAAAAATGTGTAAATGAATAAAACACATTTTCATTGAATATGTATTTTTAAAGAGACAGTGTATATTGCATAAAATTTTCTATCTGTAATAAAATCCAATTAAACTTTTACTTCAAAGCCCTTTCCAACAAGAAGTCATTCTATCCTATTCTATTTAGGAACTTCCTGAATCCCTGACAGGAATAAAATAGCACATACGACTTGAATGTTTATAGCTTAAAATTGCCAAAAAAATAAATACATACATAAACTGTCTTTTTTCTAACTGCTCTGAGGAGTTTAGAGAAGAGCCATTGGATGAGTTTCAGAGGTCTTACTTTTCTTACAATGGAGAAATTTACTTACAGATAGTTTTTAAATAGAATATTCTTTACCATATTTTCCATCATTTCTTCTTTGGTCATATGCTTTTTCTTTCTGTTGGCTGAAAATCAAACTGACAGAAGGAAAGCAAGCAAAAGCGATATTAAATAGCATCAGAGCAAAGGATTTGGACATCCTGTTCGTAGTTGTTGGTTCCCAAAGATAACTTCCCTTATCCTGGCTGAACTGCTTCTTATATCCACCCACAACGAAGTACTTCATGTCCCCCACAGATCATTTTCACATCAAAAAGCTGTGCTTGTCTGTGCTTCAGTTTCCATTCAGTGAACAAAATAATCATAACAGGGTGTGCAAATTGTTTGAATATGGAAGACATTTTTTAATGTAATGTGAAATCCCTCTGTGGTTTACAGTCAGATATCTCAGTATGAATGAAACAATTCGCCTTAATAACTGAACCATATAAATTTTTGATACTACAATAATACTGCCAACTCTCACAAATTACCACAGTACATCTTAACTGTCATGTCATATCACATAAATTACAGTTATGATGACATGCTTAGCTTGGTTGATTTAATATCTTGCTAAGGAAATGGAAAATTGTAAGGCCTTGTTTGTAAATCCAGTAAAGCCATTTTTCTAAATAGTTGAGGCTAAGTTCTTTACCAGTAATTGCTGTAGGAATCAGAGCCATTGCCAGAATCTGACAGAAATAGTGTATCAAGAAACTAGTACATCTGCCTAAATACAGAATTTTGTTTACATCCATGACCAGGGGGCTGTGGGTACATAATCCCTCCTCTGCCTTTTTATTGTTAATTCCTAAGTCAAAAAATGTATATATTTATGAGATGCTATTAGCTTTTCCTAAATATTTATATAACCAATTTTCAAACATTTTCCAAGTTACTTGGTTATAAGTCCACTTATAACAGAAGGGAGATGTGTTGTACATATTGTTATAATGAAGGTGCCACATGCCAGTCTTCCTTTTTTTTGGTAACCTAACCCCAAATAATAAAGCTATTCTCACTTGGGATACACTTTGCTAACATAGAAACCTGCCTGATCATAATTAAACTCAAGAGCACTAGCCAATTTAGCAAAGGAATACTTTTCATCTTAAGAAACATTTTTATTGACTACAGTTCCTCTATGGACTAATGAGGAGTACCTAAGTGAATATAGTTATGTATGTGGATAGTGGATGAGGCCTAGGAAAAGGTAGCACATTTTTATACTACCCATTTAAAAAATTTCCGTGATCTTGTTGTCAATTGCAAGTTTTTGTGCCCAACACACAGTGAAGCCAAACAAACTAAAACATCAGAGTTTGGAGCTGAGGAAGGTTTATTGCAGGGCCAAGCAAGGAGAATGGGGTGGCTCACGCTCAAAAGACCCAAAATCCTCAAAGTGATTTTAAAGGCAAAGTGATGGAGGGGAGTTGCCTGGTGTGTGATCAGCCTGTGCACAATTCTCTGATTGGTTGATGGCAAGATAACAGGGTAGTGTCACAGGGCTTAACATTATCAATCTTCAGGTTCAGTAGGTCTGGGGGCTACATGCTTATGGTCATTAAGTAGTTAACTTCTTCCATTTGTTGGGGGTTTTAGCATCTGTAAAACAACTCAGGAAATGTGCATCAGATACAGTTATCTAGGTGCTTCAGGGAGGAACTAAAGATTCTGTGACTGTCATACGGCTGATTTATTGTTTAAATTCTTACCAATTCTCCTGGCCCAACTGCTATTTTTGTCACTACGTGTTCACATCCTTTCAGTCATTAATTCTTGAGCCAGGGTTTGTGACTCAGGGGAGGCCTGGGAGCCTACAGCTTTTCTACAAACAAGAGGCCAGCAGAGGACATGGGGGAAGGAGTCTGTCCCGAGAAGGCCCCAGAGGGTCTTGCTGGATTACAATCTCAACTATGAGTTGGTTCCTCAACAGCAATCTTGAAAATGTTTGTTTTCTCATATGTGAGTGAGTATTTAGCACAATTGTCACAATCGAGTGTTAATTCCTTGCCCTCCTCCATTATAGATATTCAAAGAGAATTAAGTCAGGCACCCACAGGGCTCTACTAGGCAGCAGCTTATTTTCAAAATACTTGGCACATGTTAATGCTTAGTTTTAGGGCAGTTGTTTAAGCATGAAACTAGGCAGGAATGGAAAGAGCTAGAGGACAAAGAGTCCTGCTGATTTGCTACAGGCTACAGCTATTGAGAAACAGTTTGGGTATTTCAGAGTTGGAATAATTTACTGCTTTAGTAAACTAAGTGCTTTTGGAACATTGAAAGGTCACTTACTTAAGGTTACCCTAGTGGTCTGAAATAGATAGTGCAGCTTCCAAAAGCAATTCTCTTCCCATCTGTAAAGTTCCCTGAGAATCTGGCTTGGCCTATCTACTGTTCCCGCATTACGATTAAGGTTTGAAAATCTCTCTCTGAGTGTTATTAAATTAATCTTGTGTGATGTGGTCTTTACAAAACAATGCTTATTTTCTACAACATTATACTATCTTTTTCTGTTTCTAGCTTAGAGAAACTTGTAAATTGTTTCATGTAGTTGCCAAGAATACCTATAGTTTAGCTTAAGATGCACATTATGAGTCTGTGGACAAAATAGTGTCTGGTTCTAAAAGTAATCTCTGGTATTTCTTTGCTGTGTTTGCTTGACTTTCAGTTCTACCCCTAAGATCCCTAATTAAAGCTGTGGATTTGAAGGAGATTGATGTTTGAGATTTACAGGACAGGGTAGGCCTTGTTACATAAAAGGAACTTCACAAATATTTTGTGATCAATGCTACATTTTTAACAACAACAGAATAGTTTTCATTAGATTGCTTAGAAATGACTCTTGAGTTGGGATTTAAGTTAGAATTGAAAGATGATTTCAATCTTGGTTAAAAAAAAAACTAAAAACTTACTAATAAGCATGATCCACTCTCCTTTTAGCAGCATAATTTGTATTTCTGACTTCTTTGTTCCACATTCCTCAAAATTATTCAGAAGTAAAGGTCGAACTCTCTCCCTCATCCTTAATGTCCTTCAATTTAAGTCTTAGATTTAATGGATTAATTAAGAAAGTATTATGTATGTGGTGAATGGTAGGGCCATAAAAGTAAATACGATAAATCAACTGTGATTGAATTTTTATTCCATAAATGAGATCATATAAAAAATGATTTGGTAATGGAGTAGTACTAGAAGAAGATCTGTTGTCAAGAATAAACCAAATGAATTGTTAGGGGCAAATGAGGAAAGATATTATTAAAAAGCAAACAAAAGAATTCAAGAACTCATTTATTGCCCATAGTTCTGGTAATGTCTACTATGCAAAATTAGCCTACCTATGAGGACTCAAAGTCAAATTTCTAGAATAATGAAAATTAATAAAACTGACTCAAGCTGAAAAATGTGAAAAGTGATATGAATATTAAAGCAATTGAATCAGTAGCCAAAAAGTTCTTCCCATAAATAAAATAAGTATTTTGTTTACTTCTGTTTAGTTTGTTCAGTCACATTTCAAACCTTAAATTTTTTTTTTCAATCTTACAAGGTTTCCAGAGAACAGAACAGTGAGGACTACTCCTCAAGCAGTTTTATGTGGCTTAATATGCTGGATATCAGGGAGGTATGAAAAAGGGAATCCCTGTTCAAACTCATTCATGAAAATAGATGCAAACATCCTAACCAAAGCATGAACAATCAGAATCCATAATGTATAAAAATGGTAAAACTAAATTGGCCAGGTTACTTTTATCATAGGAATTCAATGTTGGTTTAATATCAAAAAGTCAGTGTAAGTAATTGACAATATTGACTGATTAAAGGAGAGGGAAAAAATATTTCGATAGAGGTAGAAAAAGAAATAGTTAAAATTAAATAACGATTCATGATGTTTTAAAAATTTTGCAGACTAGGATTGGAAAGGCACTTCTTCATCTGATGAAGATTATGTCCACAAAAATGAATAGCATCTATGTTGAAAGAATTCTTTAAGATTGCAAACAATTTTCACTCTGACCACTTTTATTTAACATTGTACTAGAATACTTGGACAGTGCAGTAAGATAAAAAATAAAAGATACAGAGATCGAAAGGGAAGAAATAAAACTGTCATTTGTAGATGATATGATTATCTGCTTTGTGAACTCAGAAGATAAATTATTAATAGGTGAATCAAGAAAGAAACTGTATACAAAGTTAATATATAGAAGTCGATTGTGTTTCTTTACATCAGCAAAAATCAGTTAAAACAACACTTTAAAAATAAGTCCTCTATATAGACCATCTTGTTTACAAAGCAGAAATAGAGACACAGACATCGAGAACAAACGTATGGACACCAAGGGGGAAGGGGCGGGGTGTTGGGATGAATTGGGAGATTGGGATTGACATATATACGTTACTGATACTATGTATAAAATAGATAACTAATGAGAACCTACTGTATAGGACAAGGACCTCTACTCAGTGCTCTGTGGTGACCTACATGGGAAGGAAATCCAGAAAAGAGGGGATATATGTATACGAACAGCTGATTCACTTTGCTGTGCAGTAGAAACTAACACAATATTGTAAAGCAACGATACTGCAATTAAAAAGAAAAAAACTTAACAAAAAAAGAAGTGCTTTATAATAGCGATAAGTAATAAAAGTACCAAGGATAGAATCTATACAGAAAACCAAAGGGCCAAAAATAATTAAAGGAAATCCTAAAGAAAGCCGGAAATGGAGTATTAATCAAAACTTCCCTGATATAAAGACTTAGGACTCATTTTAAAAAAGAAATAATGAGTGAGACAAAGTGCTGTTGGTGAGAAAATGGGTTAAAAATGCTCAATGGAGCTGAAAAAAATAGCCCAGAAATATCCCATGCATATATGGATACTTGATTTTTAACAAAACAGATATTGCAGATCAATGAGAATAAGGTAGACCATATAATAAATGCTACTGGTACCATTGGTTATCTAAAGAGGAAAAAAAATAACCATCTCTACCTCATATTATTCATAAAAATAAACTCTAATTGAATCAAAGACTACAATTTCAAAAATCATACTAAAAAAGCTTTTCAAAGACAATACCTTGGATTTTTGCTTCTGACCATGATTGAATAAACGTTTCTTAAACAACAAGAAAACTTGAGAAAAAGTGTCAAACAAGAGTTTTTAGACACTGGACAGCAGATGGTGTAGGACTGTGATCCCTGAGAAAAAAGAAATAGATGAGTTCAGGCTTAACAGCTGCCAAGATTGTTGCCTGGGTGTAGTTTCCAAGGTGAAATGCACCGAGGGAAAACCCAAACAACGTTGTTTGAAAGAGGGAGATTGGAGTTCAGGGAAGCCCAGGAAGCTAGAACTTGTGGGACAGACTATTAGGGAAGAGGAAGGTGGAGAGAAAATGAGAGAGAGAGAGAGAGAGAGAGAGAGAGAGAGAGAGAGGGCGCGAGAGAGAAAAGAGAAGAGAAGAGAAGAGAGAATCAATCCAGATATCTGTAAAGATGTAAAGGGAACTTTCAACCTGGATGAATACTGATTTGGATGGCAGAAAACTACCTATCTAATGTTGATGGAAGAACTACCAAAAAGTAATGAGAAACAATTCCTAGCTCATTTTCCCACCACCTAAAGGGGAACAGTGTCATAATAGAGACGACTTCAGTAAAATACTTGATACTGTCCTAGTAATAGGGCTAAATTAGACCCAGACTACAGGCTGCTCTAACCCACCTTAACAAATCTTAAAAGCTGACCTTAAAAGAAACCAGTTTATTCCAAAACTGCATACCAGAGCAAAATCCAATACTACTTAATTAATTACAACAGAATTCATCACCCAACAATGTAAAATCTATCATGTCTGGCATCAAATAAAAAACGACCAAGCATGTAAACGAGCAGGGGCATATGAGCCATAACCAGGAGAAAAATCAGTCAACAGAAACAGACCCAAAATGATAAGGAAATAATGTCAAAGTACATCAGAATCAAATTAGTAGAAAAACAAACAGTGGTCGAGATAAAGAGAAGATCTTAAAAGCAGCCAGAGAAAGAAAGACACAACATGTACAGAAGAACAAAGATAAGATAGAAGATTCTTAGACATCACGAGAGCCAGAATACAGTACAGAAATATTTTAAAATATTGGGGGGAAAGAAACAACAGCAAACAAACAAAAATTATTAATCTAGAATTTTTACCAGGCCAAAATACCTTTGAAAAAAGGAAGGCAAAACAAAGAGTATTCCAGAGAAATAAAGGCTGAGATACTTTTTCACCAACATATCACTAGAAGAAATGTAGACAGTTCTTCCAGTAAAAGGAATATGATAGCAGATGAAATTTGTCCCTACAAAAAGAAACTAAGAGTAACACAAAAGGTAAATAATGATGCTTTCTCCACGGATTGCCACCTACCATGACCTCAGGCTGGTCACCTCTTTAGCCTTGGGGCTTAACACAATGATTATCAAATGAACGACAAAACACACAAGGTGAAAATAGAAATTTGGGTACTCTGTATAATTTTTTATTTGGAATTATAAAATGGAAGACCATGAAACCCCCATTCCTTATCTCAGAAGTAAAGAAAGCAAAACCACCATCAATTTGAAAGTTTCAATCAAATCTTCATGAAAAACTTTACATTTTTACTATATCCTTTTCAATAACACTTTTACACCCATGTTTCATGTGCAACTCAGTGAAGAGCTATAGGGAACCAGTGGATTGCTGGTTCTGATGTACTAGCCCAAGTCCTTGTGGGACAAACCTCCAGTGTGCTGGCCTCTGCCACTTGCAGTAGATCAGACCCACCAACTATTGCTGTTGTAGTTTAGGAGGGCAGTATTATGCCCTTTCTGAACCTATCATGGCCAGAGTGTTTTATCTACTGGGTTTTCGTATGTAACCCAGTGTATGCTGTTTAATTGGTGGTAGTGGGAGAAGAGCAAGATGGTGGGGAAGGATGGAATACAGATATGTATAGAAGGAAGATGGCCATCTGTAAGCAAAGGAGAGAGGCCTGGAGCAGCTCCTTCTCTCACAGCCCTCAGAGGAGACCAATCCTGCTGACATCTTGATTGTGGACTACCAAAGGAGTACTTATTTTCTTTCTTCATTTTCATTTTCTATACATATCTGTGTCCCATCCTTTCCCACCATCTTGCTCTTGATTGAAAGCTATTATTTATGCATGGGGAGGCTCTGGTAAGTGATTTTCAGTGTTTTGATCCTTATGCCTTTCACAGATCTGATTCAAATGCTGCATCTCTTCCTTATTAGTTTTGTAATCTTGGACACATCCCATTATTTAGTTGAGACTTACTTTCAATATCTGCAAATTGAGAGTTCCAGCACCTCCTCAGAATAGTACAAAGCCCTCAAAAATGCCCTTAGCATGCAGAAGCTGCTCAGTAAATGTCAAGGATTGGAATTTATACAGAGGTATAAATTTATAGAGGTAATCTTTGTATCAATATAAGACACTTGTTAAAACACTTTGTCCCTTGCTTATTGTTGCTATCTGATATAGCATCTGGTGGTGGTAAAGATAAGGTAGCATTAAAAATAAAAATGGACAATTACAGAGAGTTAATTTTAGCAAGTAAGTAGATTATGTGACTTAAACAGCAGCTTTACGGAAATGTGAAAAAATTAAATCAGTTATCTAGATTTTTGAGAAACCTGCAGTGTTTTGCACTTTATCTTGAAGGTACCAAAATAAAGCAAACAAGCATCGCTTCATGTCTTTCCAAGTAAATGATGTGATAAATATCTAACTATTCCTGCTTTACTGAAGTATTTAAAGGGATTTAAGATTTCTGTCCATCAGTAACTGATTAGGGAAGTTAATTTTATAGGCATTATAAACAGCATCAATACCCTGCAGCTATAATGTACCAAGTTAAAATGAGGTCATTAAGGTAGACCCAAACTCGATATGACTGATATCCTTATAAAAAGGGAACATTTGGAGACAGATATTCATACAAGGAGAATGCCATGTGAACATGAAGACAGCCATCTACAAGCCAAGGAGAGAGGCCTAAAACAGATCCTTTTCTCACAGCCTTCAGAAGGAACCAACACTGCCAACACCTTGATTTTGGACTTGTATCCTTTAGAACTGTGAGACAATGAATTTCTGTTTATTAAGACACTTAGTTTATGGTTTTGTTGTGGCAGCCTTAGCAAACAAATGAAGTAAAATATCAATTATTTTTAAAATTTGATATTTTCATTTTGTTTTAATTTATAGCAAACAAAAGGCTAATCTAATATCTAAAGAAGTTGTAGAAATTGATAAGAAAGACCAACAGTTCAATAAAGAAATGGGCAACAGATACGAATGAACAGTTCATAGAAAAGGAATACAGATGGCTCTTAGGTATATGAAACAATGTACAACCTGACTCATAATACAACTACACTGAGAAATTGTCATTTATCTTGGAAAAGACAACAAAATGGCAAAATGGATAGCACAGTATTAGTGAGATTTTCAAACGCCAAAGATCTTGTAATATTGGTAGTGGAGATACATATTGATGCAATCCAAGAAAACTAATTTAGAAATCTTTACCAAAGTTACAAATGCACATGTGTTTATATATTTCTCCTCTGGGAAGTTTTTCCTACTGGTATATATAAACGTGTGAAATGCGAAGTTATTCATTTATAAATGTTTGTGATAAACACAAAAATGTCTGTCACCAAGAGACTGATTAAGTGAATTTTGGTACATACACACAGTCAAACACTATAAAACTGTAAATAAGAAAAGAAGTTCTTTGTCTACGAATATGGAATGATCCAAGGTATATGGTTAAGTAATTAAACCTAGAAGTAGAATAGTGTATATATGACCACCATTTGTGTAAAAAATAGTGGAGAAAAATAATATGCTTGTAATTATAAGGTAACTTAGCTATTTAAAGTCACAGCCAGCATTTGATTTGAGGTGAGTTTGCCTCAGAGACTATCTACTGCCCCACTCAAGATTGTAATATTGTCAAGGTTGTAAAATAAGATATTTTAAGTAACAGTCTGTTTTTATTTTGATCTATTATAACCTATTAATTTTCTATTCTAGACTTTGTTGTAAAGGTTATTGCTTTGATGTGATCACTTAAGTGCCTCAATTCTATAAGCTAAAAATGGTTGTCATGCTTAATTAATCACAAGGATTCCAATAGCACTCTTATCTTACCAGGTAGTTTCAGGAAATTCTGTTATTGTCAGCAGGGCCTGTTGGGGAAGCATAAAGCTTACATTTATATTACTGAGGTCTTCTCGTCACTTCCAACAGTAGTAGCCGAGTAAAGCAGACACTCTCTCACCTTACTTTTTCTGAAGCTCTCTCTCTATTAACTAGGTCGGAGATTCCAAGTAGTTAAAATTCAACATTTGCCACATGGAAAAAGGAGCTATGTGATAAGATCCCAATCTGAAATGTGATGAATTATTGAACAGGTAGTTTGCTGGGTGATTGAAAATTACCTGTGAAAGAGTGCTTATCTCTTTGAGGCACATCGAAAGCTGACGGAATTGATCCAATTAGACTGACTGTCTCTTCAATGAGTTGTGACCTCTCGATGGTAATAGCTTATTATGATGATAAATGAACCCATCTCTTCAGCTGAAGCCTGAGTACACACTTCAGCAGTTTCCTTGAATCATGAGGCCATTACCTCTCAAGTTCAGATCGACAACAGTGACAGCCACGGGAGCAGAGAGCATGCATGACTAGACACAGATGATTGTTTTACTCAGATGAATATATTTACAGCTATTTCCAAAGAAACTGGACCTCCTTGTGCCTTGTGTGTTCACACCTGAAATATTTACCATGTGACGTTTCCTTTATCAGGAAAGCTACATCATTCTAAGATAACTAGGTTTTTTTTCCGGTTTTGTTTTTTGTCTTAGTTTTTGTTTGTTGTTTTTGGTGTTTTAATTGCCCAGTCTTGGTCTCCTGATTGAGTAAAATTTCAGAATAACAATATTTTTTTTACATTAATGAAGTTTGTAATATACAAACAACTGTTTTTTTTTAAAATTAATTATTTTAATCCTCACAATTTAAATCTCACAATTTATATTTGGTGTGAGTTAGGGAAACTAGTCAGAGACATTATTTGTAGAGAACTTTTGTAAAGCTCTTTCTTTAAGAATCACACAAGCATAAATTCTTTAGTTTTTGGATTTCTATTGTAAGGAAATGTCAAAAATTCTTTAAGTAGTTACTGAAGGTTGATATCAATTTCCTTATTCTGCTGTAGTGATATCTCTGGTTTGAGAAGAATTAGAGGAGAACAGGTTATTATGTCTATAACAAAATACAGGCTTCTAATTCCTAATAATTATTAGACAGCGGTCAGTTGCCAACCTCCCAAATATATCCTGAAAAAACGTATTCACCAAGCAAAACTAAGTTTATGAAGTTACTGAAGTAAGGGAAAACAACAGCCACCTTGACAAAGTCTTAGTAGCGTCTCAAAAGGAAAGGAAAGATCAGAGGAGGATACTCGTGGGCAGTATCCCAGTAGAGGAAAGGTTGGGTGACTTCAGGGTGCATCTCGTATTGCAGGCAAGTGGGCAGAATTTATGATACCATAGCTTTGGATTTGTCACAAGAGTCTTGAAGTGTTGAAGAGCATGCTATTAGTATATAAGTAAGCTGGTTGAGACAGATCACCGTCCAGGAACCAGGTTTTCTTGGAGCTTGTTTGCAGAATTATTTAGTTAGTTAGTTTTCCATATATTTTTATCTTTTTATAATAAAATGTTTCAAGCATATACAAGGTAGTGAGACTATTATAGTGAACCTGCCATCCAGCTTCAACAATTATCTACTCATGGACGATCTTATTTCAACTATAATCACACCTATTCCCCTACACCTCCCTCCCTCCACCACACTGAAGCAAGTCCCAGAGCTCTTATCATAAGTATTTCAGCAATAGGGGTTAGAAATTATGCTTGCTGCCAGCCTTAACATAGGAATAGGGAATTATGTTGACTTTAGTTCTTACAGACAGTAGCTGTGGGATCATATAATATAGTTACTTAGTTTTTTTGTGCCACTGCTTCCTCATGTGTAAAGTGGAGATAATACTAATACCCATTTCAGCAGAATTATTTTGAGGATTTAATACATATACGGCACTTAAGACATTGCTTGATAAATAATAAGCACTCAGTATTAGTGGGCCTATTTTGAGGTCAGACATTATTCATTGAACTTCTAGAAAAACTACCCATAAAGAAAGGAAGGAAAGGAAAGGACAGGAGAGGAAAGGAAGGGAGGGAGAAAGGAAAAGAGGCAGGAAGGAAGGAAGGAAGGGAAGGAAGGAAGGAAAGAAGGAAGGACGGAAGGAAGGAAGGGAGAAATAGAGCAGAAAAGGAAAAGAAGAATCTGCTTATATATATTTCATTTTTTAGGGTGTTTTGATTTAGAAAGTAACTATCTATTGGGACCTCTCTCTTCTAGTCCAAATCTATCAAGAGGTGGTTTGGTCTTTGAGTAAATACCCTTTTTTCCAGTTTTCTTCTGAGGCTGGGCTTGACATGATTATCAGCCCCAGTGTCCTTGAAATAAGTCCTTTATAATGAAATGGAACTGGAAATAACCCACAAGCACAAAGCTTGGCAGGCCATTGAAGGTCTCCGAGGCCATTTACTGCCTTAAGCTTATTTTTACTTATCATCACAGGGGAAAAAAATGAATAGGGGCATTGTCTTATATCAAATAATTTTAAATTAAGATGTGATGGTTTTTTATAAAAGTCAGAATACTTTTTGCTTTTCTTTCAAAACACATGTAGAGATAAAATTTGATTATGTTAATATCTAATCTTAATTCTGCTCTTGATGAGAAACTTTTACACAGGAAACAACACAGCAGTTTAATGGATCTCACTGTCTAGCAGATATTTGGAGAATGAAGGATAGAGTAAGTGTTTGGAACAAGAAATAACTTTCTGTTGTGCCAAACACATGAACTTTGTGCCTGGTGAAAGATATTTAGGCTGAAGAAAATATAAACTATGCTGAGAATGATCCCTATGACCACTTGATCCTGTAAGACTTAGCAGGGATGGGGTTTGGTTCCATGTCCCTGACTCATGTGGTAAGATAATTTTACTTAAAAGAGACAAGCCAGGTTAAGGGGTTCAGCAAAACCATTTACATCAACCCCTTTTTAAAATCTAGTTAGAGCTACGTCAGTCTCTCAAGTGTGGTGCTCAGGCCCACATCAAAGTCACTGGGCGTCTTTATTGAAAGTGGACATTACTGACCCCTATCTTAGATTCACTCAGTCAGGAGATCTGAGGGAAATGTGTGGAAATCTACATTTTTAAACAACCTCCCCAAGTGATTCTTTACGCATAAAATTTTGAGAGCCACTCTTTTATGATTACTTTAAAAAATTACTGCTGATGAATTAAGTATCTGTAGATGATTCCAGAGAGTGAAACTTCCCAAAGCTTAAAAAAAAAAAAAAAATCCTGCCGCATGCTTTACTCTGAATTCAGAGGTTGGCTTTTTTTACCCAATAGTAATAGTTTAGCCTGTGCAATGGAACCCTATTATAATATTTTCTTAGCTACAACAAAATGTGTAAATCCAAATCTATATATCCATGTCATTACAAATAGAAACACCCACACACAATACGCACAAACATACATACTCACATGGGGAGAAAATGACTCTTAGAAATAAGCTGTGTTCTTTTTTAACAGGAAGTCTAAAATGCCCTGCCATGGATACCCGGAATGAGGAAGCTTGGCAAGATCAGAATATGACTTGGGGATTAGGGACAGTTTCAGGTTCTAGAAGAGGTTCCAACGCTTCCTGAATGTGTTAACAGTTTTGCTACTTGAGCTCTGTTGCTCACTAGCTAAGTATAAACACAAGCAAGACCCTTAACTTCCTTGTGTTTGAATTTTTTATTGGTGAAGTTAGGGAGAGGTTATAACTTTAGCAACAGATCCTGTGTTGCAAACAAAACCTTAATTAGAACACACAAAATCAAGAAAAATCATTCAAGTGGGTGACAGGGCTGGTGCTGGTTACCAGGGGAGACAGGAACGGTGCTGGTTACAATGACTGGCAGGGCCGGTCCTGGTTGTACTGGGTGACAAGGCCAGGAGCTCTGTCTGCGTTTTATTCCATAGCCTCATCTGTGGTTTCCCCAAAAGAAAACTAGGTTTTGGAGAAACATGGTATGAAAACAAACAGACCAAATGAATTAGAAAGTCTCTTGCAGATTTAAAATTTTATGATTCTAACACCAAACAGAATAATACAATCAGCTGACTACTAACAATGAAATAACAACTCTACGAAGTATGGTAAAGAGGCTACTTGATACCAATTGAAAAAACAAGTGTTTCTCAGCTGAGCTATTGTCCATGTCCAGATGCCTTGATGATACATACACCCAGCCATAGAAAATGTGGGAGGTTTCAGAGCAGAGCAACTAAAATGATTTAAGACACTGAATAGTCAGTGTTAAGCCCACATCATTTCTTACCTAAATTACAGAAAAAGCCATCTAACTTTCTACCTCCAGCCTTCCCATTCTAATACTTTATTCACATACCTGATGGAGGAAGATCTTTATAAAACTCAAATTTGATTGCCTCAGTCCACCACACTGTCTTAACGATACATTGAGGTCTCTGAGACAATTCTGGTCTTGTACTCAGGAAGGAACTCTGTGTGGTCCAGCCATTCAAATGCCCATATGTATTCCATGCTCTCTCATACTTTCCTATCTCACATTTTCCTTTTGTCTGAGATTCTCTTGTACCATTTTCCTGAGTGACTAACTTGTATTCATCCTTCAGAATGCAGTTCAAGCATTGATTTCTATAGGAAAATTTTCTGACCCATCTCCCAGGACAGACTGAGTTAGGTCTTCCTTTGTGCTCTTTCCCTGAGACTTCCCACCACCCAGCATACAGAAATATTCCTCCCTAAACTGTGAGTTCCTGGATGCAATTGGTTTCTGTTCACCTTTGTACTTCTAGGACTTAGGAGATTGCTTACTGTTGTTTAGGAGCTTAATAATCCCCTGCAGAGTGAATAAATAGATGCTCTATGTGAATAGTTATTATTTCTGTTTCCATAGAAGATGAACAAGAGGAAATATAGGTAGAATTCTCCTAAATAAAAAAGTTTTGAAGCTGTAGAAAAAGAACTTGGTTGGGATTTCTTCAGAAGTGCCTGTCTGGATTTTCTAAATATTGTAAAAAATAATTCTGGGATCATTTAAGGCCACATCCATTCAGAGCCAGGCAGATGACCTGAATAGTCTGCCAAATTCTTTTCCAGCCCTCAAATTGTATGAGCCTGAGTAGCATTGTTTGAGTAAAAGTCTTGTTCTCTGTGAATCAGGAGGGAGTTATACTGTTTTGAATATTTACACAGAAACAAAGAATTTCAGAACTGGAAATCATTTGAGCCATATTCTATTAAATGGTTTTCACACTGTGTTCTGTGTGGTCTTCCTGTGCTGGGACAGGAGGCATGGAGCAGACAGGGAGCCCCTTTCCTTCTTAGACCAGGTGTATTTATCTATTTTGCACGTTGAGAGTACATGGAATGGAAGCTGAGGCTGTGAGAGATGAAGTCACTTGAACAAAGATACACAGCTTCTCCAGAGACCAGGCTGACGTTAGAGTTATGACCCCCTGACTTCTGTGCAGATCTCTTTCCATTTTCCTATGCAACACATGAAAAAGGGCAGGTTATTTACATAATGGTCAAGGTAAGTTAAAATTGTGACGTTTGTTTTGAAACATCAGTTTTGAGTTTACGCCATCAAATTAAAGAAGTTTGTTAACTAAGTTTAATTTGCTTTCACGTAGGAAGCAGCTGTCTTTCAAGATAATAAACAGATACAATAATATTTGGTCAGCTGTGGCTTTTAATTTAAATGTTTGACTTAGTGCTGTTTAGTCTGCTGATTTCCAAAATATTCTCGTGGAGAGAGGTGTACGCATTTTAAAGCATTTTTAATGTGTATTATGATGTCCTGGGTCTGGCTGTCTTTCTATGTCTCTGCATCCCCTGAATAGACATGACACTGCTTTGGCAGCACCTGTTTGACAATATACGTGTTACTTTCATAATCTATATTTTTTAGAAGAAGCGGCAAAGATGCGATAGGCCATTTTCTTCTTTACTGTCTCCATAGTTTTGTCTTTCAGACTGTCATGTAGTTGGAGTCATAAGTATGCAGCCTTTCCTGGTGGGTTTCTTTCAATTAATAAGATACATTTAAGGTTTCATCATTTCTTTTGGTGAATTGATAGTTCATTGCTTTTCAGCGCTGAGAAATACTCCATTTGGGGGCTACACTACAACTTACTTATCTATTCACTTACTAAAGGACATCTTGGTTGCTTCCACGTTTTGGCAAAAATGAATAAAGCTGCCGCAGTCATCCACAGGTAGGTTTTACTGTGGATACAGAATTTTTTGTGGGCTTAAGTTTTCAGTCCCTTTAGGTTATTGGAAGAGAATGTTTAGTTTTATATGTAACTGCCAGTGTCTTTCCAATTTAGCTATATTGTTTTGCATTCCCACCAACAATGAAAGAGGGTTCGTGTTGTTCCACATTGTTGCCGGTATTTGGTGTGTCAGATTATAGGTATTAGGCGTTCTAATTGGTGTGTGGTGGTCTCTCATTGTTTTAATTCTTGATTCTCTAATGATGTATGATGCTGAACATCATTTCATATGCTTTCTTGCTATCTGTATAAAATCTTTGGTGAGTAGTCTGTTCGTATTTTTGCCCATTTTTTAAACTGGATTGTTGACATTTTTATTGCGGAGATTTAAACGTTCTTTGTATGTTTTGTAATAAGTTCTCTATCAGATATGTCTTTTGAAAATATGTTCTCCCAAACTGTGACTTGCTTCTCATTCTCTTGACAGTGTCTTTTGCAGAGCAGATCATTTTTAATTTTAATAAAGTCCCACTTATTTATTTTTCTTTCATAACTATAGTATTGTATTTAAATCTCATTACCAAACCTAAGATCATCTAGATTGTCTCCTGTGTTATCTTCCAGGAGGTAAAAGACTGAATAGAACCCCAAGGGATTATCCAAATTAGAGGTTTTTATTCCCAATAGATTCATAAAGGCTTATGTACAGTATGCTAGCTGCAAATGTAACCCAATATCAAAGCTTCTGATTTAGACCACTCCCCCATATCCATAAGTCTTTTTTTGTCCTCAGTAAGAAGTAACTAGAAATACTGTTTTGCCACTCCTTGCCACAATAATGCATTTCTGGAGAACGCTAGGGTACCCAGCCCATATACATTTCTCAAGGTTGTGTAGTATAATAGCAAAAATGATGGAGTCAAACAGACCTGATTTTGTTTTTTAAACCTAACATTTACTAGCTGTGAGATTTTAGAAAAATACTTTCACTTCATATCCTAACTTTACTTATAAAATGGAGATTGTAAATGCTACCTCATAGAATTGTCATGATGATTTCATTTAATAATACATAAAACATCTGGTGTGTAATAGGAACTGGATTATTATTTATCCCTTTGGTTTCCCTTGATATTCCCATAAAAATAATTTGATTTAATATGCAAAATTATATGATAGATTCCAGTTGACTAACTTAATCTGGAGGAAGAGGCTTATCACTTATTTTTCTCTTTGGTTTCTAAAAAGTATCTAGAGAAGAAACAGAATCAGTGACCATAAACAAATTGCTGCCTACTGATTCAGGATGAACAAGGACAATAATGGTTGTCGATGCCCTACTGTGCAGAGCAAACATGAGCTCAATATATGACGGAAATCATGAATCAGTAAGCAAATCCTGTTTTACAGGTGATGAATAACCACACATCAGCTAGCGAATGGAGTCTCTAGTTGTACAACTACAGTGAACTGCAGCTACATTCTCTGGAATAAACACCATTGTAGAGATAGAAACTTCATTGTTCATAATTTTTGAAAACTGTTCTTCTTTGTTTTCATGTCAGTTTGAGGATAGGAGAATACCCTTTAGGGCAATACATGCCTTTCGTATATTAGGGCTGCCTTGAGCATATTCTGGCACATTATATAAATATTAAGTAATCCCTATAATTAAAATGATGTTCCTTGACATGAGGATGGAGACACATGGTTATCTGAATAGCCTTAAGGTAGTTTTGCAATAAATAGACTTTTGCTCCTCTGGAATGTGTAATGAATAATGCTGTGTTACAAGTAGGTATTAATTAATAGTTGAAATGCAAAAGACATTTTCTTCGGATTATATAATAATCTACATTATAGCTACAGGTATTATCATGACAGATGCTAGTTAGTATTGAATCATGGAGGAATATAAGAGATCCATTTTCACTCTTAATGGAAATTATTATTTCATTTTATTAATACACTGAGTATTAACCTAATAAATAATAAAAGAACATTAATATAAAGTGCCATTATTAATATTCCATTTATGATGCATGATTTTTGTCTCAAAATTATAAAATACTTTAAAGTTATTGAGAATACTTTGTATAGATTGTACTTATTGGAAATACAAATTGTACCTAAACATGGGTTAAGGCCTTTGTTTTGAAATTAGATTTTGGAGCAGGAAAATAAGCTGTATAATTATGTTCTTAAAATGTAGATAAATACAAAGAGTGTGTTTTGAATAAAAAAATACATATTTTTAGAATCTTAGTTACTTCCTTTCATATACAAGTCCCAACATCTGGTTTCTGTAATCAGTTTATATCTATTAGGTTTGTAATTATGTGAATGCACGTGAATATCAAATCATTTGGTCAGTCTTAGAAATCTTTTTGGCCATTGTCTACTCTACTTGGAGTTGAATTCAGCCTTCCCTTTAAACTAGAGAAAAGAATGTTAACAGACTACCTTCAGTAAGACTACCATAGTAATATGGAGAACTATACCTTACTTTACCTCAACAATCTTTCTCCTGTAAACGTTTCCATCGCATTTTCCATGGAGATCATCTCTTACCAAGTTGTGAATAAATTCAAACCTTTCCTCTTTTAAAATAATCTGTTCATATTAAAACATGAGATGTTTCCTACTTTGAAATAAGATTGTTAACGAGATCTGGTTTATAGCCTTTTCATAGAGAAAAAAATGAAAACAAGTTTAAACAAATGTCAGAATTTCTGAAGACTCCAGGATGTAAACTATCCTAGACTGTCATTCACAGACGAAGACAGCTTCATATTTATGGGCTTGGGGCAGTTCAGCCTCTATATATAACTTAAGAGTTAGTTCTGAAGCTCAGATGCAAAGAGATACTGTCACATTTCAAAAAATGTTTCTAAAAATCCCTTGAGAAAAATAAATTTGGGCCAGTAAACAGTAGTTTGTGTTCCAGAAGACTCTGTGTAAACCTAGTAAAGTCAAGAAGTGGTAAACCTAGTAAAGTGAAGAAGTGTCTTTCTCTCTTTACTTCTTAGAAATGCACAGAGGAGATAATTGTCACTTGTATGCCAACCAGCACAATCCCAATGCCAAAAGCTCCTGGCTTGCATCACCAAAATTCACCAGAATTCATAGTTTGTTTGTTTTTTTTCAAATATTAGAAATATCAAATTTTCTTTGCCATAGGGTTCATGACATATAAAAAGAGAGTGTACAGATACATGTATGTATTGCGTTGGCCAAAAAAGTTTGTTTGGGATTTTCGTAAAATGTTATGGAAGACCCGAAAGAACTTTTTGGCCAACCCAATACACATGCATGTATATATGTATTCTCATATATATGTGTATATATACCCTAAAAAGCATTTTTGTTGCTAAAATTGTAAAACCAGTTCTGGCGACCCCTGCTCTAGGTAATTGAGTAATGCAGTAAATCCAGCCCTAAGAAAAATCTGTGGAATGGATGAAGTCTGTCTTTCATGCACAATTAATGTCTTTCCAACTGTGGCCCCCATTCTCCTGATGGTTATCTAGGATTCTTCTATTCCTCTTAATTATACTGTTACTTGGATCTAAGTACTCAAGACAGACACTTAAGAGAATTATCATTGCAAATTACCATTTGATGACCGATGTGTATATTCATTTATCAGGAAACTTCTAGTCTCTGAGCAGTGAAGACAACAGAAAAAACCCTGCCCTCCTAGAGCTCATTTCTAGTTAGAAAAGAGAAAGTTGATTAAGTACATAAAATACAGTATGTTAGGTGGTTATAAATGCTAAGGAGAGGGCTTCCCTGGTGGCACAGTGGTTAAGAATCTGCCTACTAATGCAGGGGACATGGGTTCGAGCCCTGGTCCAGGAAGATCCCACATGCCGTGGAGCGATGAAGCCCATGAACCACAAATACTGAGCCCACACACCACAACTACTGGAGCCCATGCACCTAGATCCTGTGCTCTGCAATAAGAGAAGCCACCGCCATGAGAAGCCCGTGTACTGCAACGAAGAGTAGCCCCTGCTCACCGCAACTAGAGAAAGCCCGCGCACAGCAATGAAGACCCAGTGCAACCAAAAAGAAATAAAAATAAAATAAATTAATTTTTAAATGCTAAGGAGAGAAATAGATCAAGGAAGAGGATAGGAAGAGTGATGGTAGGTTGATGATGCTATAATTTTAGATAGAATATTTATTCAAAGAAATCAAAATGATATAGGAGCAAATTATGTGGTTATCTTGGGCAAGAGGGTCTTAAGGCAAGAGTAAGGCAATTGCAAATGCCCTAAAACATGAATATGCCTGGAATGTTAAAAAAAATCATTATGTGGTGAGTGAGAGGGAATGTAGAAGGGGATGGGGTAATGTTGTAGACCTTTAGGTCATTATAATGTCTTTGGATTTTTCTCACAATGAAATAGGAAGCCTTTGAGCACAAAAGTGTAATTATCTGAACTATTTTAATAGGGTCAATATGATTGTTACATTGAGAATAGAATGAAGAGGACAGGACAGAAATAGGGAGACCAGAGGCTTTGTAATCATCGGATCAGTAGATATGATGGCTTGGACCAGAGTGGTAGCAGTGGAGGTAATGAAAAGTGATTTGATTATAGATTATTTTGAAGGTAAAGCCAAAAAGATGTGTTGAGAGTTTGGTTGTGGAACATTTTAGAGAAAGAGGAGAGTTGAGGATGACTTCAAAGTTATCAATCTGAACACCTGAAAGAATAGAGTTACCGTTTACTTCAGTGAGGAAGACAGGGAAGAGCATATTTTGGGAGGAAGATCAGGAGCTCAGCCTAGCTGGTTCTATTAAGTAAGAAATGCCTTTTAGGTATCCAAGGAGAGATGTTAAGATGATAATTGTCATACAGGTCTGAAGTTCAGTGTGTGTGTGCGTCTGTCTGTCTGTCTGTCTGTGTAGTGAAGGGAGGGCATCTAGACTAAATTTCTAAAAAATGTTTTAATCTTTAATACAGATGTCGGTTAAGCTAGGAAACTAGATATGATAACCACAAACAGGAGAAAAGAGAGGTAAGAGAAGAAATCTGAGGATTGAGTCCTGGGACACTCCGATGCTTAGACATTAAGAAAGTGAGGAGAAACCAGAAAGGAGACTAAGAAGGAATAGCCAGAAAGATAGAAGGAAAATCAGGAGAGGAGGGTATTGAAAGCCAGTTGAGTTAATCAAGAGTGTACAACTCTGTCAAATACTACTGATGGATCAAATAAGGTACAGAATGAGGATTGACCATTGAATTTAGCAATGGGTGTTACTGGTGACCTTGGAAAGTGCACTTTCAGTAGAGTGATGGGTATAAAAATTTGACTGGAGTTGATTTATGAGAGAATGAGGAGAAAGGATTTGGAGACAGCAATGATAGACCTCTCTTTCTAGGAAAAAAATACAGACATATGCTTGGACATGAATTGAAGTGGTGGGAAGGGTTGAAGTTTTCTTCTGTTGGCTTTTATGTTCTTAGAAAAATAGAAAATGGTTGAGCATGAGGATATGGGAGGAGGATTTTGGAATTTGAAGAAGAAAGGAGAAAATATGAAATAGCAAGCAAGAACATAGGAGGAAAAATGGACCAGGAAGTACTAAGGAGTCACATAAGTTTAGTGATCATGAATTTGATGTGAGGTCAGTCAACAAGGTGTTATGTGTTTCTTCAAATACATCCAGCTCAACAGTTGCAGATACAAAGAAGGTAGAGAGTTGGATTTAACTAGGGTGTGTTTAGCCAAGGGAGTACAATGAAACTAGAGAAGGGCAAGGGAATTGAGATTTATGGAAGGGAGAGATTAAAATTTTTGACCACAGAGTTCAAGATGGTGATGGTAAAGTCTCAGATCATAACATTTTCTCATTTTCCCCTCCTTCAAAATGCTATTAGGGGCTTCCCTGGTGGCATAGTGGTTAAGAATCTGCCTGCCAATGCAGGGGACATGGGTTCGAGCCCTGGTCTAGGAAGATCCCACATGCCGCGAAACAACTAAGCCTGTGTGCCACAACTACTGAGCCCGTACTCTAGAGCCTGAGAGCCACAATTACTGAGCCCGTGCGCCTAGAGCCTGTGCTCTGCAACAAGAGAAGCCACCGCAGTGAGAAGCATGCACACTGCAACGAAGAGTAGCCCCCCGCTCGCCGCAACTAGAGAAAGCCCGCGCTCAGCAACGAAGACCCAACACAGCAAAAAATAAATAATTAAAAAAAAGAGAATTTAAAATGCTATTGGTATTTTAGGTAAAATAAGTCTTTGTTTTATGGGACTATGCAAGGCATTATAAAATATTTAGTATCCTTGATCCCCCAGACACTAAATATCAGTAGCACTTCACCAAAATTAAGGGAACAATAAGTAATCATGAACAGTTTTTTAACCTCAGTGCCTTTTCTTCTTTTTTGAAATGGGCCTTTTTCTACATGCCCCCCAAAACAAAGCTAGTTTATATAATATTAAAATACTTATGCAAAGACAAAAAACAAGCCAATCATCTATTTGTTATATCCAGTACAAAATATGGCAACAAGGAAAATATAGGTTAATGTCTTGAAACAACACTTTGCTATGCACACAAGAATGTTTACCAATTATTTAAGCAGTTGTCATATTTCATAATTATATTAGTAATAGCAATAACTGAAATGTTTTGAGGAATTTTGTGTATATCTGAACTACTTTGTGTTCACATGTGTACATGACACAGTGCCAAGTGTTTTACCTACATTATCTGATTTGACCTTCACAGTGCTCTGAAGTAGCTATTATCATTATTCTTATTATATAGCAAACAGTTTAAAAATGTGCTTATTACTTGGGGAACGGAGGAATGTTTTGCAATATTATGTATGGTTGTTCACTTTTCATTCGTATGTGTTGACACTGAATAGTTTCAGGCTGCTAAGGCAGCACTGTAGAGTACACCCGTTTTTCTAGGCATAAACACACTTTATTCTTTGTCCTTTAGTTCCTCAAACTGCCCATGCACTTCCTTCCTCTTTCTTTTTACACTGATGATTAAAATGGAGAGCTTAAATTTTTTTAAACAAAAAGAAGCCAATGGAACATATGCCCTCCAAAATATTGTTTAGAGCATCTTAAGCATAAAATGATTCAGCTGCTTAAAGAAAATGTTCAGCTTCTGGAGTGGCATGTCATTAGATATTAGTGACATTTACTTGTAAATGAATACATGTCCTCTGCCTCAATGTAGTCACCATCGCTATATCAACACAATATATATAGACTTCCAAACACATTGCAGAAAAATGATATAGAAATAATAGTGGTCACTAAGGCGCCCTTGATTGAAACTGCATTATACAAATGTTCTTTCTTTTTAGCTCAATATCCTGAAAAATATAGCTGTCTATTTAAAGAAGACATTTTCATGTTTGTCAGAATATTGTCATCACACAGTTTATGTACAATATGGTCCTAATTTGTGTCTATGTGCTAGGCTTAGAAAAGTCACTTTAAGTTTTACTTAATTTATTTTGGAGTTTAACTCTTACTTTTGACATGATTTATATTCTAAGGAGATCTCAGCTTCTTCCTGCTTGAAACTCAGCAAAATGTCATTAGATACATAGGGAAAGTATATGGTCTTATTATAGCTGTGTCTGCTAGGGCTGCAGTCCTGTTGTTAGAAACCTGTCAGAATTCTCAATGTAAGCCTTCCTTTTCTGGGTGTTATGATTTAATCTGTTAACTCCTATTGCTCCATGGAAATTGTGCAGCCATTCTGTATCTTAGAGCAAAATCTATAATTGCAAGTCCCTTTTTCTTTCTCCATATTTCCCCTCCCCCACGTTTTATTTTTACTATTTCAATATCACAGCTCTTGATTCCAAATTGGAATTCTGGATCTGTTTACAGAGCTGGTGACTAGTGACCCCTCAAGAATTTCTTTATATTGACTGATATATGTGGTAGGTTGAATAATGACCCCTCCAAATATGTCCACGTCCTAATCCCCAGAACCTATAAAATTTTCTTTACATGACAAAAAGTTCTTTGCAAATGTGCTTAAGTTTAAGGACCTTGAGATGGGGAGATTATCCTGGATTATCTAGGTGGGCTCAATCTAATCACATGAGGCCTTAAAGTTAGAAGCAGAAGGCAGAAGAGAAGGTCAGAGTGATGTGACAATGGAGGAAGAGGAAGGAGAGATTCTAAGCATGAAAGAGATTCTGTCCATTATTGCTGTCTTTGAAGATGGACGGGCCCATGAGCCAAGGAATGTGGATGACCTCTAGAAGCTGAGAATGGGCATTGGCTGACAGCCAGTAAGGAAATGGGAACCTTAGTTCTATAACCACAGAACTGAATTCTGCCAATACTCTGATGAGCAAGCACATGGATTCTGCCCTAGAACAGAAATCCAGAAATGAATGCAGTCCTGCTGACACCGTGATTTAGCCGTTTTAGCCCAGTGAGACCCGTTTTGGAATTCTCACCTACAGAACTGTGACATAATAATTTTGTGTTGCTTCCAGCTGCTAAGTTTGTTCTGACAGCAATTGGAAACTAATATAATATATATGGATGCTTGTATCTTTGGTCAGAAGGAGGTGAGAATTATTTTGTGCAAAAGACCAGGAGGAAATAATGGGGTGAAAAAAATCAGTAGGGAAGATGTCATAGTTTTTGTCCCTTTTTCTCCTCTCACCTTCTTGAAGGGCCGTGAGAAACTGGTATTTGAATCCTCATTACAATAGAGAAAAAGGTGGAGGACTAAAAACGAGTAAGATATTTTTGTGAAAATTTTGTGAGACAAACTGTGAAACACAGCAGAGGAAAAGCCCATTTTCCCCACATCTAACCAAGAGCAGATTTGATATCCTGAGAGTTAAGAGCAGCTTTGCATGAATCTGGGTTCCTGCTATGGGCACCAGCAGCCACCTAATGAAGAGGTGTCTTGATGAGAGACTAAAACAGATTTCCTTTGGAAATGAAAGGGGTCTAAGACTATCTTTATTGGACACCAATGTCAGTGAGACCTTATTTCTACCCATACGTTTGTGAGGTCTGGGAATATGGGCATCATGTAAAACAGACTATATTTATCACTAGAAAAACCTGAAGTAATTAATGTCCACATATTCAGCCATTATAAATGATGTATAATGCCACATATTTAGGTTAAAACCCCAAAAGTGAATCATTTATCATAATAATTCTACCAATCCAGCTGTTTGTTATTATGTAGAAGCTCCTCAGAGCTCACCTATTGCTGACTTTTGTGTTTTTCACTTATATCACAGAGTCAGGATGTTCAAAGTATAACAAAAATGGGAGCTAAATTGAAGAAAGAATGTAATAATGGTATTTCTGCTCCATACACATGTTGTACTGGAGCTATTTTTTTTAAATTAATTAATTTATTTATGGCCGCATTGGGTCTTTGTTGCTGCGCATGGGCTTTCTCTAGTTGCGGCAAGCGGGGGCTAGTCTTCATTGCAGTGCATGGGCTTCTCAATGAGGTGGCTTCTCTTGTTGTGGAGCACGGGCTCAAGGCGTGCGAGCTTCAGTAGTTGCGGTACGTGGGCTTCAGTAGTTGCGGTACGTGGGCTCAGTAGTTGCAGCACGCGGGCTCAGTAGTTGTGGCTTGTGGGCTCTAGAGCGCAGGCTCAGTAGTTGTGGCACATGGGCTTAGTTGCACCGCGGCATGTGGGATCTTCCTGGACCAGGGCTTGAACCCATGTCCCCTGCATCGGCAGGCGGATTCTTAACTCCTGCACCACCAGGGAAGTTGGAGCTATTTTTGTGATAAGAAATCCATTAACATGAATTTAGTTTAAATTAAATGAGTAAATTTTATTGAAGCAAAATAATGTTTACTTGGGAGGGTACACTTATGAACAGTTGAAAAATCAAAACTGCATTATTAAAATTAAGCCATATTGATGTCAATAAATCAGTTAATATGCTCATTATTAATTGTGTATATACTTTCATGCAATTTAGAAAATCAGTTACATGGAATGTGTGTTTAAGTATTCAAGTGTTAAACAACCTAGGCAAATACTAGGAGGCATAAAACTGATCACTGACTCTGGGTCTTTATGAAACTATGAAAAAAAGAGAAATTTGTCAATGGACTCAAGTGAGTTCATCTCATTAACCTACTACAAATTGTGGCCTGTGTGCTTGAGTGAACGAAATGCAGTACATTAAGTTAATCTTATCTTATTCTAGTTTATTTTAGACAAAATGTATGATTTAAAAGCTGGAAGTAAAATTTCAAACACATTTCTGAAATATTAAAAAGATAATTTCGTAATTCCAGCCTTTACATGAGCGTATTGACTCATCTGAGCATGTTTTATACTCAGAATTGAATGCTCACATTGGCATGATTGACAAGCAAGAAAATTACAGGGACTGGGAAGCTTAGAACCAATTGAACTGGAAGAAAACAAACATTATTTATTTCAGTGTATAGAGTTTGTGGACAAAAAAAAAAGGGTTCTTCTTAATTATTATGCTCCTAGAGTATCCACACTTTGGGTTTGTTTTGTTTCACTCTTATCAAGCCATGGTGAGGAACCAATGAGCTTTAACAAGATGACTCAGAGACCCCTGGTGCTGTTGCTTTCTCCCCTCACATGCTGTGCATAATCAGTACTCCTCCAAAAGAGCAAACTTTGCTTCACCCCACCTTTTTCATCCATTGACACAGCTACCAGGCTTTTCTGTCTTTCTAACTTGACATTAAAAAAGATTCACATTTTGTAAATTGAACCAAAATAGAAATACATGGTTCTTTTTGCTATATCCTTAGATTTATACATACTTTTGCATAAGGCCAAGCTTAATACCAAGCCATATGTAAAAATATGCTTATTGAATTACCTGATAATAACTAAAATTATAACAATTTTATTTGGTCCAGAAAAATGATCAAATTTTCTTGAATGTCAGATGTATAAAATAAGACAGAAAAAGTTAATAAAATGATGAATGTGCTTGCCTGATGATTATGATACACATTAACATTTCAGTTCTCATTAGCTAAATATAATGTAACACTAAAAATGTCTATTATGGCATTAATTTGTTATAAATTTATTATGCAAATTACCTTGCATAAAAAATACTTTGCCTGGATGTTCTTTTTCCTCTCATTTTTGAACTTCTTAGTGCATCCAAAGTATATTGTCAGATTTGATAACAGTTTTAGAAATTGTGAAATTTATTGTTTATGTTTAATTATTTGATTCTTAATTTACAATTTTAAATAAATTATATGGTTAGTATATTTTCTTAGAATTACTTGCTAGTTAGAAATGCTCCAAATGTTGTCTTATAGATATGAAACTATACATATCATTAGTTTACCCCAGGCTTTCTTTGTTAGAATAAAAACTATGCCAGTATATCATGAATTTCTTCTTATGTTTGAAGAATACTCACTGCATATTCCTTGACACTATTTTATTGATATGCAAGCAAACAGTTGTAGCAGTGATAGACTTTAATACATGACTCAATCTTTGAAAGGTAAGGAGAGAGGATGTAAACATTGATAAATCTTACTGAAGATTAAAAAATAAATAATAGCACTTTGTTAATTTTATATTCATAAATAGGGCCTATACTGATGGAATATTTTAAAAATCAGTCTCATGACAGACTACACAGGCATACTCATGTACACACACACTTTTCAGAAATTCTAAAACCAGAAAATGTTTAGTTTTCAGTCTCTGATCATGGTGTGGTCAAATATAAATTAAAAGTAATAAATGAATTAAAATCTTGAAACATGCTGTAAAATAACTATCCTGCAAAAAGAAATTTAAATTACAATTATATATAATCTAGAAAACAGTGTATGATAAAGCAAAAACTCAGATGATGCAAAAGCAGTATTCAGGGTAAATCTAAAGTCCTAAATGCTTTCATTATAAAATAAAAAGAGGAGAAAGAGGAAAATAAGGACAAAAAAATCAAACAGCAGCTCTCTCTCTCCCCACACTCTCTGGAGAACAATTATTTTATTCTGTTCATCTCTATATGTTTGAAATCTATTAATTTTTAAAATATAGATTATATATTCAATACATGTTTAGTGAATGAAATTTAAAAAAGAAATTTAACCAAAAAAAAGTGCTGCTCTATGCTCATAAAAATAATATGCAAAAGGATGGCAGAATTATAGCTCTAAAGAAAGGTCATTTAAGAAAAGCTAAGCTATAGAACAGTATACCTTTTGACTGGCAATAGCTAAACGTATCAAACTAGCCAGTGTGCTTAACCCATATGGGAGAAAACTAAGATCTAAGAGTTTTCCAGTTATCTATTGCTGAGTGACAAACCACCTCAAAATTAGTAGTGTAAAACAGCTATTTTAATATGTTCACAAATTTTGCAGGTAAGGAATTTGAACAGAGAATTGCAGGGATGGCTACTCTTTGCTCAGTAATATCTTGGGGCTCAGGCGGGCAGACTTGAATGGTTGTGAGTGAAATGAACCATTGGAAGCTTTTTCACATACATGGCTATTGCCTGGAATGCAATAGCTCAAAGGCTGAACTCACCTGAGACAGACCAGACATCCCACACATGACCAATATATGTAGTTTGGGCTTCCTCAAAGCATGGTGGCCTTAGGGTAGTAGGAACCTTCATGGCAGCGCAGAGTTCCAGTAGAATATGTACCCAGAAAATAAGGCAAAACATAATGATGATTTATGACCTTACCTCAAATTGCACACGATATTCCATTGGTCAAAGCCATCACAAACCCATTCAGATTCAAGAGAGAGGACAGATACCCCCATTGACTCTCACTGGGATGGGTGTCAAAGAATTTGTGACAGTATTTTAAAACAATTATAACAAAATAGAACAGAAAACATGTTGTCCTAAGCAAATAGTATCTATGAACACATGTAGAGACGCAGAACTGAAACCAGGTCCCAGAATCTCTGCCATTATTTACACTTTGGCTTTGGGCAGATCACATATCTTCTTTGGTCCGATGTTTTCCTTATGATAAAACAAGTGTTTGGGGGCTAAAAGGCATAAAAAGTCCTTTTATAGGTGGGGAAATAAATGAAGTCAGTTGATTTGCCATCAACTTCTTCATACATGATTACTTTCAGAAATACTGCTGTAGACTCTAAAACAATGGGAGGTTCTTCATGTTATCACACTTCTGCTTATTTATCATTGAATAAATGAGTGCTAAAATCAGACAGTGATGCATATAGGTTTTCTTTATTACCTACTTTTAGTGAATTTCTAAGAAATATCTAATATTTTAAAATTAAATCTATCACTTCCAAGAATTATATGAGTGGCCTAACTGATTTGGTTTAGGAGAGAGATAAAGGTCCATATTTTTATGTCTCAGCACTTAGGGGATGGATTAATTCAAAGACGTATTTTCCTTCTTCTCCCTCAGTGGGAAGGGAAGTTGCTATTAAATGGACCAGAAAGCTGATGAAGTTTTGCTGTTGCCATTTACAAAGTATATGAGGTACTACACATTTAATTGGAAATGTTTTATATTAGTCATTAGTAGCTGGAGCTAACCTTCTGTTTTAACTGATAATACAAGTCCCATGCTTTTCCATGTACCAAAATATAAATGGTAGCTCAACGAGAAAAACTGATGAGGAGACTAAAAATTAATGAGACATAAAAGCTTTTGACTCTGACCTTGAGATGCAATTTGGTATTTATGATGTTAAATCACTTGCCTTCTTTTAAATGGAGAAACAGCTGGTCTGTGTGGGAGGGTTGTTCAGTTATGACTGAGAAGAAAGAGAAATAACAGAGATGTTGAAAGCTTTAGAAATAGTATATAAAATAAAGTATGTACTACGAAATTCAGTGCAATATGGTAAGGTTCAAAGACTGCATAAATGTTCCCCCCCGCAAAAAAGTATACAATTGCTATGCTGATGTGAAAGTGCATGAAGAAAATAAGTGTCCAAAGCTGCATAAATATTTGCACCCCTGTGAGAGTGTGAGAAAGTGTGTGTTTCATGTTGTGATTGATGGGGCTGCTTTTACGTGCCTTTTGAACTCTTAGCAGAATGGAGTGTCCTAAGGGTCTGTCTGCCTTTGTATGGCAGAAACTCTGTTTTCTTAGAAAATAGTAAGGAACACTATTTATACTCCCTTTGTTATAAAAGCGTACCTACAGTTTATGGGAATTGGGGGACTTAGTAGAAAAATCACAAGTTTTCTCCTATATCTTACAAGAAATACTAAGCTTTATCTTAAAATTTTGGCTATTGTTTTTCCCTGACTTCTGGGTTTTTTGTTTTTGTTTTTGTTTTGAGTTAAGGAGTCCAAAGTCTGACGTACTTTTAATATACAAGTGATGAAATTTGTAGATTCAGGTAAGGATATTTTAGTGTAATGATTTATCTACTTAAAATGAAAAGAGGGCTTCCCTGGTGGTGCAGTGGTTGAGAGTCCGTCTGCCGATGCAGGGGACACGGGTTCGTGCCCTGCTCCGGGAGGATCCCACGTGCCGTGGAGCGGCTGGGCCCATGAGCCATGGCCGCTGAGCCTGCGCATCCGGAGCCTGTGCTCTGCAATGGGAAAAAAAAAAAAGAAAAGAAAAGAGGGCAAGGCATATCTAAAATACTGTGTAATATATTTACTTGAGTGCAATCATTTCTGCATATTAGAGTTTCACTATTGAAGCAAGAAGTCTGATGTATCAGATTTCTATTGTCATTTAGTCAGAGAATTTTAGAACTAAAGGTGTCAAATAATAAAAATGTACATATATGTAGTCTCCAAAATATACTAATATTACTTCTTAGAAATCTCAAAATAATACAGTAAAATAGCAGGAAAATCATTGAAATTTGCACAGTAAAGATGATGATTTTAAAGCTCTTTTCAGATAAATATGTCATATAAGTATGACAGAAGTCATACTTCTGTGAAATAATCATGAACTGAGACATCATGTCAGCTCTTTCACTTCCATATTCAGAGTCTGGTTTTGGTTTTGTTCTTCAGAAACAAATACTTTTTAAATTACACATCTGGTTTGAGTAGGGCTAGCTAACACTCAAGTCTCCTGACTCCCTTTTCTTTGTATTTCTTCAGTATCACTATTCCAGAAACCCCTCTAAATATATGTGCAAAGCATTCTTTATAAAAATGCACTTTCTCCCTGGTTACCAGGGCCATGTTGCAGGTGCTTAAATCACAAATATTTGACCTTACTCAGATATCCCAGCTAGTGATGCTGATTCTATTAGTTATTTCATCTGATAAATTAAGAATAAATAATATCAAAATAGTAACTGCCATGTATTTTGGGGTTGACTCTTATTTTCCCTATTTCTACATTACTTTTTATGTATATATTATATATATATATAATATATGCATAGATGTAATTGTTCTCATTTTATGTAAATGGTAGTATGACATACCTATTATAAAAGCACATTATAGTTTTTATTTAATGTGATGAAAATAATTCCATATTAAGGGATATTTTTCTCCTCCATGTATAAAAATATATATATATACTTATATATATAACTTTCGGTTAATTTTATTTTGTTGAATAGATGCACCCAAATTCATTCAGCAGTCATAAAAGAGGTTAAACTTTGACTCTAGTGCTAGGTCATGAGGTTCAAGTCCTGGTTTCACCACCTACCAACTTTATAACCTTGAGCAAGTTATATAATCACTCAATGCTTCAGTTTTCTCATCTTTAAAATAAATGTAACAATGATAACGATATGCCTATCTCATAAGGCTGTATGAATATTATTTTGAGGGTTAAATGAGTTAATATATGTACAGCCACATTGCAGAATATTTGCCATCGCCATTATCATTATTAATATGTCCAATAATGATCACTATTGATGGACATGGGTCTATTTTCAATGCTTTTCTAGTACAAACATTGTTGCAATGAATAATCACATGCTTAGCTATATCTTACATGTGCAAGTATAACTGTTGGATAAATTTCCAGAAGTAAAATTGCCATATGAAAGTGTATATGCATTTGTACTTTAGATATTACCAAATCGATCCCGTAGATTTTTTTTTTTTTTTTTTTTTTTTTTTTTGCGGTACGCAGGCCTCTCACTGTTGTGGCCTCTCCCGCTGCGGAGCACAGGCTCCGGACGCGCAGGCCCAGCGGCCATGGCTCACGGGCCCAGCCGATCTGCGGCATGTGGGATCTTCCCAGACCGGGGCACAAACCCATGTCCCCTGCATCGGCAGGCGGACTCTCAACCACTGCGCCACCAGCGAAGCCCCGATCCCATAGATTTTATACATACACCACCAATGCATGAAAGTGCTTGTTTCCCTAAGCCCTTCACCAATAGAGTATGTTATCAAACTTTTGGATCTTTACCAATTCAATGAGTGAGCAATGGTATTTTAGAGAAGTTTTACTTTTTCTTCTCATTATTAATGAAGGTAATATATTTTCATGTTTAAGAAACAGCAGTATTTTATTTTCTACTTGAACACTTAGACTCAAATTAACAAACTTATTTTAAGCTTGCTCAGTTCCCAGAATAATTATAAGAGAAAATGAGACTATGTTTGAATAAATTCAATATGCCTCGTGTAGAACATGAAGAATAGGTTTTACATAGTTTCTCTCATGAATTATTTTACAAAGACCCTTCAAGGTAGGTATTTTCATTTTCTTTTAGACATAACACTAAGTATACTATAGAATTAAATTAGTTTGTCCAAAGTCACACAGTAAATGTAACGGAAAGTGAGTCAGTCCTATTCTGGAGCACAGGATCTTTGCATTATAGATACCATGCACACTGAGTGTGTGTGTGTGTGTGTGTGTGTGTGTGTGTGTGTGTGTGAGAGAGAGAGAGAGAGAGAGAGAGAGAGAGAGAGAGAGAGAGAAGGAGGGAGAGATACAGAGTCTTGAATTTAAAAAGGTAAATCAAGGCTGCATCTCGATATCACTAAAGTAAAAGTGTGACCTTGAACAATTTAACCTTTTGGAACCTTAATTTCCCCCTGTATATGATATGATATAATACTAATAATACGAGATTTTTCAAGAGTAAATAAAATGATGCCAAAAGTGCTATTGAAATTCTAAAGTTTTATATAAATGTTTGCTTGATTATATAAGGCTCAGTAATTGGGTCCCTTAATTTGAGACCTACCGTAATTTTATGTTATGCATATATTGCTTAAAAATGTGACAAATGTTTGTTTTCAAACTTAAAAATACCCAAATCATACTGATTTGTTGCAATGATGTGGTAATCAGAGAATCTTGCTCTGGATGGTTACAAACTTTTGCAGATTGTTTTACATAATAGCAACAAGAACAATGATAGCAGCTAACCTTTATTCAACACTTGTAAAGTGTCAAGCACTATTCTAGATTATTCAATTGAATTCTCACAACAACCCTATAAAGCATTTACTGTTGTATCATATCCATGTTTCGGATGAAGATTTGAGACAAAGAGAGATTAAGTAATTTACTCTAGTCATAAGCAATTAATAAGTGGCAGACAGAGCTGACTGTTTCTTCCCCAGAAGTCTAGCTCCAGAACATGTTCTTTTTCCCACTATGCCATTCTGTCTTTGTGTATACAAGTAGTTTTCTCTTAATAAAATGTGTTGCTCTTTCCTATAAATTTTTTATCTCTAAAATCACAGAGCAGAAAGCAGATGTATATAAAACTAATACTATCCTGGGGCTCTACAATAGAAATTGCAGAGGCTTACCCTGATATTTAGTCACCAACTATAATAAAGTAGCTGTAAAACTTAGCATGGTGGAATTTCAAGTTGCCCAGTGATTTCAGATCTAGTCCAACCTTTCAGCTGATATAGGCATTCCTCCTCCATCATCCTAGACAGATGAAGCTCTATTCATCTTCAGGGATATGGATACCCTACAAGGTAGTTCATTCAATTTTCAACAGTTCTAGATATTAGAAGTTAATTTTTCCACATGACCAAACAATACTCCTTCTCCCCACTTCCTTATATAGGCTCAATTTCTGTGCTACAAACAGAGCACGTTTTTTTCCTATTGTACAAGCTAGAGCCTCAGACATTCGAGAGAACAATCATGTTTTCCCTAAGTTTTTTCTTTTTTAAGATTAAAGATTCCTATTACCTTTCTAAACCTTTTGCTCAGCTTTTAGAGCCATCAACATCTTGGTCATTCCTCTTTGAATGAACTCTGATTTGTCAACTACTCTCTTAAACGGTGATATCAAGAATGTGCTCTTACTAGCTGTGATTGCAGTTGGATTATTGCTTCCTTTAATCTGTGTGCTAGGTCTCTTCTTAATACAGAGAGTACATTATTTGCCAATGTATCAGAACGTATTGAAAATGTGCATATGACTTATAAAATATGTATTAGGGAGTGCTGGAAATTGCACTATTATTCTAGCATATAGAAGCTGGTGAAAAGTAATGGCGTATAGTTGCTTCATGTGTGTAAATGTCTAAATGACTTAAATATTGATTTTTTTCCCTTCAACTTCAGATCAAACTTCCCAGTGCTAAAGCCTTCTTATTTTAAAACAAATGCATTTATAGTTTGCCAGTCAGCAGTACAGTAAGTTCCTGTGGTAAGCTCAAATCACCAAAAAGCTCAAATAGATATGTCTAGTTTGGTTTGTTTTTAGGACTGATAAAGATAATAATAGAGAGACCAATAAAGACCTACTTTAATAACAACTGCAAGTTATCTCATGGAGTCGTACAAATTTTCCAAGTTTTTTTAATGCCTTCTCCATCTATTCAATATCATATATTGAAATGATAATATGGTGTTGAATTTGATTAAAATTCAGCAAATATTTATGTATCATCTACTATCTGTGAGATACTTATGCAGAGTACCAGAGGGAAACATTAAAACATGAATAAGATCTGAATCCTGCCATCACTGTGACTCTTCCAGAAAACCTAAGACTTTAAAGTTCATTTAGAATTGTGAAATAAATATTATTATGATTAGATTTTTTGTGTGAAGTGTGTATATATTTAATTTTGAAAATATATTAAAACAGTATAACTTACAATATTTTTTACTTATATACTATATGCTAGGTGCCGGGTGAGGAATTTACCTTGTATTTTCTCATTTCATACTCAGAACAAAATTCTGAGGTAGGTGTAATTCAGCTCATTTTAGTGAAAATCAACTGAGACTCTGAAGGCATAAATAACTTTCCCAAGGGCCATACAGCAATTTAGAGGCAGAACCAGGATCTGAAATTAGGTCTGGAAGATCTCCAGGAATGGGTTTGATCTTTGGTGTGATTTATATCTGACCCCTATATTAATAGACATCAGATAACTAACACAGCCCTTTATCTGTTCATTCTGGAAGAAGATACTTAAATGTATTTTATTAGCCTGTTGATTCTCCTCTAGTTTCCATTGCACATTTGGGAATGTTTTCTTCTAAAATTCATAATCAGCTTCTACTGCTGTTAATAAAGAATCACCAGCAGAGTTCACAAATGAGGAAAGAAAGCAAAGAGAATAGTGGTAGATCAATTTAGCATCAAATCGGAATAGTATTCCAAGATGTGTTCTGGCTTCTGCTTTTGAGGGAGATAAGTTGACTGCTATTTCAAAATAACCTCTATTTAAATAATGTAACCTAAAATTAATTGAACTTATTTAAACATGCAGCAGTTCCAACCATATTTAGTGTTGCTAAAGATATAAACTGTTAGAATTGACTGTGGGCAAGAGGAAAGCTCTGTTTATTACACTCTTGTTGCTACTTTTGCAATGTGAGGGGAAAAGGCTATACAATAGCCATATACTATCCAAAGTAATGAATATACTTAAAGACAAAATACTTAAGCAGTAAGAGAAAGGTTAACTAAAATTCTCATTCACATAGAAAACAGCAATGCTGCTAACTCTTTTTTACAGTGTTTTCATAAATTTTCCACAAGGATTGTATATTTTGTTTTCATTCGTCATTTATGTGAAAATAGTAAGTCTGTTTCTATTTAACTTACTGGAACTTGGATTAAAATGGGTCCTGTTATTTTAATCAGATCAATGTTGCATATCATGAGGATATAGTTTTCTGTTTTCTTGGCAGAGAACTTAAAAAAATTAAGCCCTAGTCAATACAAAACATACGTATATATAAAACCGTAATTTATGGTTTATTTGATTAGATCAATGTTTAATAATATGCTACATGTATTTTTTGTACTGAATATTTACTCATAAATTAATCCAACCCAAAGAAAGAGTACTAATGGAAGCTTCCATCCAAACATAAAAAGTAAACAGAAGACAAACAGCTGTTGCAAAAATCCTATTTTTGAGTCTGGGCTTGATAACAAAAAACAGTTTGGAGAATTTGGCTGCTACCATTTACTCACATCTGTTGAGACTGTACTATTTCAACTCAATATTTGATCAGTGCATGTCACAAGGTAGCAAGTAGTTCTCTAAGTCAGAGAACTTAGAGAAAACACTAAATACTAATTTATGTATGGGATGTTGTACTTCTAAGTGCTTCGTCTTCTATGTAAAGTTTAGCAAATCTGTTCATGAGATGTTTATATTTTTAAGTGCCCCCAGAAGGATCTAGGCATTTGTAGAAAATACATGAAATAGAAAAAGATTAACCCATTCATTGTAATTTTAAAAAATTTGATCTGTCTACCTTTGGACTTCTTGTTATATGAGAACCACTAATTGTCTGGTTTTCAGTTGCAACCAGATACATTCTTACCTGATCAAACCTTTATAATTCCATTTGCTTTGAATCATAACTGAGTATAGGGAAAGTATAATTGGGCCTCACTTTGTTACGCAGGAGACAGAAAGCTTATGCTGGAGATAGGTTGGCATTACTCAAGTGAATAAACAACTAATCTAACAAAAATTCATATGGGAATCTCATATTGACTTCGTAATTCCTCTAGATGTATCTCTCACAATTGCTTTGTTTTCCCTCTGCCAACCAAAATGCTGTAATGAATATCTCTTGGCATTATGAATAAGAAACATTGTATATGAATACTAGCTAGGAGGTAGGTTGTGAGAATTTGGAAGAACATGGTGAAAGTTGGGAAGAATAAATATGCGTGAGTAGTTCCGTAAGCAGTTGGAGGACTGGGCTGCAAGGACACTGAATGATCAGGTAGCGAGTGTTACACTGAGGGAGTATCCCTGGTGGGCTGCCACAAAACTCTATCCTTGGCCCTGACGCATTCACAATTTTAATCACTGCTTTGGATACATATGAACTTTAGATGATACAAAGTACAGAGGGATGCAAAATTATCTTATCGGGTTGGAAGTGGCCAAGTCTAAAAGGAAAAAAAAAATCAGAAGAAAGAGGAGAGAAGGAGATGGTGGGAGTGGGGGTAGGGTTTGAGGGAGATGTGTAAAAGGAAGGAAAGAAGGCAGAAAAAGCAAGCAGAGAGGAAGAAAAGAAAGGGAGTAAGGCAGGCAGAAAGTAAAATTCCTCGAGTTTTTTTCTTTGTATCTCCTGGACTGCATAAAGTAGCCTCTTGCCTTCCAAAGCAACATCTCTAGAACGTATTGTCCCCATGTGACACCCACAACTCCTAGTCCATTTTCTGTGCGTCAAAGATGATGTAACTTTAAGATCTCCCATGTAAATTCTGCCTGTTCTCTAATTCAACATCCCCTTGCATTGGTTCTATTCTAATGATCAAGTTTTGAAAGGAGAGAAACATGCACTTATCTCAATGTTATAAATGTACAGAAGAGTATAACAAAACCTGTAGTGGAATACATTTTCTGTTTTGAAAGAGAGCTTCATGAATAGACACATTAATAAACACTTAAATGGGAGGATACCTTTTCAGAGTTTAATACTCTGGGGCTTTGGAATCTAGAAAGATGAATCGCCTGCCCTCTTTGTGATACGAAATTGAAATTGACAGCTCTGTTTCACTTTTCCTGCTCAATATTACAAAGCCTTTTCCTCATTTGATTTTAGTATATCCCTTCTGAAATATTTGCTGTGGTAAGAAAAGCAAATATTAGGTTTCACACCCCATTTTGTGGAGTAAGAGTGATGATGTTCTGACATCAGAGGACCAAATATTCCAGGCTTATTTTTCTGAGAAAAATTTCCTTGCAGATATATTGTCCTCCATAGATCATCCACCCTTCATCCCTCAATCCAATCCATACTTCTTAAATTGGGGGGAGAAAAAGAGAGGCTAGAACACACAAAACCTAGTACTAAATGCTTTTGTAAAGCTTAGCTTTATGAATTAACTTTAGCCTTTTCCACTCATGAGGAAAAACTTTCCTGCCTCATTAGATCTTTAATGCAATGTGCTGCATGCACACTGCATTATTAAGTGTGACATTAGGTTATATATTGCATAGTAACTGTAATGTTACTTGGAATCAAGCTGTTCCTTTCCCCTGAAGGTAGAATTAAAACAGGTATTCAAGGGAAACAGCTACTTGCATTGCTCTTTTCTTAATGGGGTGAATTTGAGGATCAGGAGAGTGAAGGGCTTAGCACTGAACCATCCCCAGGAATGGATGGATGGGTGCTGCTCCTTTGTCTTGCAGCGCCTTCGCAATTTGATATCTGAATCTCCCCAAAGGGAATTTTGCTTAATAGATAAGGGGAAAGATAAAAGGCTAGGTCTTTGGGAACTCTTATGGAATGAAATATTTTCATTAAATTCACTTTCTCTTTGTATTGAAAAGGAATATAATTTTCATCTCTGGTACATATAGTCTAATCCGTCCAGTAAATATAAGAAAGGCCCTAAAGCAAACTGGAATTGCACTTATTTCTACCCGTGGAAAAGCATATTTCTTTAGCCAATAGAACGATGCCAGTTTAGTTCCTAAATAGCAGGAGAAAATGAAATGTTCTATTGGCTGTACATGCAGTGCTCTGTAAAATTAGAGAAAACAGTGTTGTCCCCAAAAAGGACTAATATGAAAACCTCAAATGTAAAATTAATAGAGTCTACAAAGTCCAAGATTGTGGAAAGTTAAAGTTATGCACAGTACACATAACTTACCAATGTCATGTGATGTATGGTTAGAATTCTTTAATGTTATTGGATGAGTTGGTTTATACAGAGCTCTACCTGTTCTTCTGTCCTTTAGTTCTTTTACTAGTTGTGGTTGCCACTGACTTCTCAGTAGACTTTAAGAATATCACTGAAAGAACTTTTTTCCCTCAGTCTTCTGTCCAGCAGGACATCAACCAGGCAAAGAAAGAAAAGCAGCATTTGAATGGTCAGAGAGCTGTAGGAATGAGAATTGCAGCAGGAAAATTACTTGAAGCACACATAAGTAGCAGAATGGATAGATACAGAGGCTAGATTGGGAGTTCTGAAACTTTTTCAATTTGTGGTATTCTTAGTGTCTCCATATTTTTCTCACAATGCCTTCTAGACCAACTGAAATATGCTGCAGTAGTTAGGGCTAAACAACTTAATAAATATTTGTAATTTAACAACTTAGCAGTCATTAAAAAATAATGCACATAAATTTAGACAATAATTTCTTTTCTTCATAAATTACCACAATTACTTACTAATGGGATCTTTCTTGCTGAGTAATATTCAAGTTCTCAAAACCGAGAATCAGATCAGACATTGCTGCCTTTATTTTCTGTTTCACATTGATTTTTGTACAATGCTTGTTTTTGTTTTTGTTTATCACAGCATCCACTGAAAACTTTGCTTAACAAAGATATGACATGGCTGAAAATGCAAGTAAACAAAAACATAGCTCAAAATTTTGAGAACATCCTCTAGAGAAATATAGAACTATCTGTTAAAATTGTGGACTACATAGAGCTAGTTGTTTGTGTGGTGTCCAACCATTATACAGTATTGCTGTATTTCCTTCAAACATTTACAACATCCCACAGTGCCTTTGTGAGTTTACTGAAGTGCCTGGGACAGCTCTGCACAGATTTTGTGAACAGGGGGCTAGATAGATCCTACAGAGTATTGAAACTGCATAGAAACTTGAATGATACCATAGATCCCAGGGCCACTAGAGGTTCTTCATTAGGCAAGTGCAATAACAGAAGTAATTGTTGATAACACTTTCCCCAAAAAAGAAGACTGAAGTCAGGGAATTGAATTCAAATGCTTGATGAGGACCTAGTGAGTGGGATGTAGCAATGGGAACAGAAAGTTAGACAAGAAGCATTTCAAGAAATAGGATTGAGGCACTAATCTGATACAGAAAATAAAGTGAAAACAATATTATGTTGTACCTATGGTTTCCAAATTACAGTAGAGAAACAAAGCAATTGGCTTGACCCATGCTTCATGAAAGTTAAGAAAATAGTTGTTTCCTGGGAAGACCCAGATAATAAGATTAACTTTGGGTATGTTGAGTGTGTGATACATTACTGAACAATCATTCAGTACAGAACTGTTACAGGCTGAATTGTTCCCCAAAATTGTATGTTGAAGTCCTAACTCCCAGAACCTCAAAATATGACTGTATTTGGAGAAAGGATCTTTTATTCCAATTAATTAATTAAGTTAAAATGGGGTTCTTAGTGTGGTCCCTAATACACTATGACTGTTGTCCTTATAAGAAGAGGAAATTAGGACAGAGACAAACACAGAAGGAAGACCATGGAAGAACACAGGAAAAAGATGACCATCTATAATACAAGCCAAGGTGAGAGGCCTAAGAAAAACCAACCCTGCTGACATCTTGATCTCAGATTTCTGTTGTTTACCCAGTCACTGGTCCTTTGTTATGACACCAGGAGCAAATTAATACAGGGACATGGGACAGGATAGAAGATACAGATTGAGAAACCAGGTATGAACATAATTCGATCCATGAGCGAGGAATGGAAAGTCAATAAGAAAGGATAACCAAAAGAGAGTAAGAGTCTTGGAGACATCCATACACTGAGTATAGAATAAAAGAAAAATGTATCTATCACAGAGACAGAGTTATGACCTCTGTCGTACTCCAGGGGAAGAAGTATCAGAAAAGTCTAATGTAGTAGAAGACCAAGGAGTCAAGAATCTTAAGAATTATCACATGACACATAGAACTGGACAAAAGCCCATTAGTGGTTGCTAGATAAAGCTGATAAATGACCTTTCAAGAAGCACTTTTAGTGAAGTACTAAGGGTGGAAAGCAGGCTGCAGCTTGATAAAATAAAAAAAGGGTGGATGGGTAGAAATAAAGAAAACGAGTGTAATACCACATATCTTAGAGTTTGACAGCAAAACTAACAAATAACCAGAGATAACAGCTAGAGGAGACAAGAAAGTTAATTGATGACTTGCAGCCCTGTGCACATTTGATTTGATGGAGAGAGTGAAGATTGGGATACTGAAGGAATTATAGGAGAGTGGAGAAGCAAGCATGTGGGGGAGCCAAGTAAAAATGGCATTTGGAATATGGAGCAGTACATTGATGGAGAAGAGACAGAACTCCTCATCCAAGCCATATATGAAAGGACAACTTATATTCTGAGTATTTGCAAAATTTTTTCCCCAAAAAAACAATATTCCTCAGAAAAGAAGGTGTTATCTTATAATTGAATCATTACAAAGACCTTACAATGGTATATACTCTTTGGGGAAGACACATTAGCTGGAAACACCACCAGGAAGTGCTTGGTCTTATTGCATATGAAGAGATTACTTTATGGAGTTGAAGGAAAAATAGAGGCAAAGGAGTTTAACAGAGAATAAGTAATTATTCCTAGGAGGTACAATCTCTAAATTGAAGGATGATATCTTAAACAGTCTTTTAAAAAATTACCTAAGTACTTGACTAAGTAGTTATATAGAGGTGATCATAAATACACACCTTAGGATGAATGAAGTAGACAATGATTTTAATATTATAGAAATGAACACTTGTGGTTTGGGGAAAAAACCTGGTAACAGTATCATGCATCTATTTAAAATTTCCTGTTTTTCACAACTTAGGTGGAAGCAAAATAGATTCACTCATGAAAATTGTTAGATGATTCAAAAACTGGTTCTAATGTTGCCAAAGCATGGGTATCAAATATGCGTGGAAGAGTTTGGAAAAAAGTTTTTATGAAATGTGAAACCAGTTTTTCATTATTATTATTACTACTATTACTATAAGCCCTCAGGAAAATAGGTTGAATTAATTCTATTCCTTAGTTCATGTTTTATATTATCATTGACCTGCAAAAGGCCCCTCTCTTTTTCTATGTAGTTATTTGTTCTTTTTTCCCCGTTTCCACCCTCATTACTCTCCCATATTATATTATCTCATATACTATATGACTGATTATAAGCAGGTATGGAAAATACATTGACAAATCAAATATTGTAACAGATCAAACATTTTTGTATTTCATCTTAAGTCTTAACATCTGGGATACTCAAATTACACACACTTTGGCTCTTTTTATTGGCAAAGTGGGAATTACCTTTAATTCTAAGTTTCTCAAATTGATTTAAGAAATTAAGAATTAATTTACATTGGTCTTTTTTTTTTTTAGAGAAACATATTCCAGAAGAATAATAACATGTAATCCAAATTTTAAATAATCAAAACACATTTGGAAGCTCAAAAGTTTACGACATTATAGATCTATGTCCCAATGTTCTTCCCAAACTCAATCCCTACCTCCTACTAAATATTTTTATTAATTTATGAAATTCTGAATAGTTAAGTCCTCTTTGAAATATATGAAACATTCTTTCTGCTGCCTTTCTAGACTCCTGTCATTGAGAAAATGTCTGGCTGATTTTGAACAAGCTTGCTATGTGAAATTTTGGAAGCTTGTCTTAATAGAACCAAAAACCTTTTACATAGATTCACCCCTCATTACTCACAATAATGCCAAGGGCTGTAGTCCAGAGAGATATTTATTATTTTATATATGAAAAGACATTAGAATAGGGCTATTTCTCAGTGGAGCAGGGGAATAAAAGTTTTCTGAATTTTAGTTCCTTATAGAGCTCCCTGTAATGAGCTCTTAGAAGACATTAGGAGCTGCAATTTTAAAACCCTGTTTAATCAGCCATGGCGAGCTATGTTCCATTCCCTATGGAACAACTCTGAGAGGAATCCGGGTTCCTCCTCTTCAATCCAGAGCATGATCGGGAATTGCTTTGTGGTCAGGGTCTGCTGTGAGAGGCCACAAAGAGCCTAGGGCTGCGAAGCTGTGTCTGTTTGTCAGCATGGAGGAAACTGCAGAATACAAATCATCAGCTTTGTTTTATGAGTGTCTATTTACAATGCTGGGGTGGAATTTTTTAAAAAGCACTGTAGCATTTGCATCGAGTCTGTCACTCAAGCTCCAGTGTTGATTCCTATCCTGTAAATGATCTTGCTTTCCTATTTTTTTATCCTTTCTGCAAGGTTACTGTCAATGTCAGAGGATGTAAACCTCAAGCATACATTGTATGGGGCTCGGCATGCATGTGGGAAGGAAAGAAGTTCGTTTAACGAAAAGGGATAACAGCATTCATTCAAACTAAGCATATTTGATTGCACAGGGGAAAGTGTATCTTCTTTGGGAGTTTTGATTGAATTTTATCATGATACAAAATTTGCTGCTACACTTCTTTTTCTTTGACCAACAACATTTCCCAGCTTAGCTTATAGTCTAGGTAAAGTGCCTGTGAAATGGAGTGATGTCTTTGCTGAAATCATTCAGACCCACAGAAAGTGAGTGACCCTCAGGGATGGGTAGAAATCTCCCAATTTTAACAAAGATCCTTCTCTGTTTGGGAATTTTAAAGCTCAAGCTACGCACTAGGAGAATGACAGGAGGGGCTGTGTTTGGTTCCCTGGAACTTAACCTATTTCAGCAAGCCTGCAATACCAGGGAAAATAGCACATGAATTTATATTTGTGTCAGGCTTGCTGTTGGTGGGTAAGGTTCGTATAAAGGTTACTCCTAAAGAAGTGTCTATCATTCTCACTCTGCACGCTCATGATTTCTGCTTCTTCCAAATCCTGCCCTCTAGAGCAATACAATAATTTTAAAATAATAACTAAAACATGATTTAATGACCCACCTCCAGACCTGTAATGATTACGCATCTCCTCTCTTGTAGCTCACAGCAGTTGGAGGACAATTGACATTTACTGTATCATACGACCTTGAAGAAGAGGAGGAAGATACAGAACACGTACTCCAGCTTATGCTCATCTTAGAGGTAGAGTATGGAAAGTGTCATTTATATTTAACTGCTTTACACTCTTACGTTATTTGAGGTTACTCCTTACTTGGCTAGTTTAACATTAATTTACATACTACTAGAGAAAAATATCATATTTTGGGAATTTTTTTATGCCAGTCTTATGTTTCACTCTGAGACATAACCAAAAGACTGAGCATAGGCATTGGGTTCCAATGGTAAATGGGAGTTTTACAGCAGATTTGGAATTTAAATTTAAAACTTAATGACCATTTTCCCAAGAATATAAGGATACTGAAAGTATTTAGGCAAATGGCAGATTTACATAGTTGTACTTTTTCCATCTCTCCTTGCTTCCAAGTAGATTTTATTGTTTATTTCTTTGTTTATATTAGGTAGAAGTAAATGGAAAAGGAAACATTTATTTAGGTGCAGTTAAATCAAATTCAAAACTCCTAATTTAGGTAAGAAAAATATAGGAGAAACTGCTTTTGGGATTTGGAGGGCCATAGGCAGTTCCCAAATGCTAGAAGGCTAAAGTTATCACAAAGGCTGTCTTCCATCCTTTCTCATACTCTTCCTTTCACATAACACATGCCCTCCTCCCCTCAGCTCACACAGAATCACACATTTCATGCATATTTATGAGTCCAAACGGATCTGTGTTGATTTAGCACGAGGCTCTGTCGTTTTTTGTCTTGAAACTTTCATGCATGAGAATCAATAAAAAAAATTCTTTCCCCAAAATGAATGTTCCCAGTATTAGATGAAGTGATCTGGGTGATATATATATATCATTACATATGTATGTGTATGAAACTAGAAGTATGTCATGGAATTCCTTTGAGATAAAAGGGATTCTCTAAATGTAAAATGTTGAGAAGTTACATATTATTAATACGAATGAACTAAGATAAAATGTTAACCCAAATGGTAATGATCATTATCCTATTGTGAACATTAAACTGCAGGTTTTTTTCTTGTTTGTTTGTTTTTCCCCCAGATAGAAGAGTCCTTTAAAACAATAGCTTCATACACTGTTCTAAGTTTTCTTCCCTATTTTCCTATACAACCCCCACTCACCATAAAATAGTATATTTGAAATATGCAATTTTTGTACACTTCTGTAAAACTGAGACATTTGTAATCACATATCTCTATGAGTTGCCAGGTATTTATTATTTTAGTTAATGGGGGAAGCAAAGTCATGCGTAACCAGGAAGCTTATACTTTGTGATGCATCTGGTTAAGGCTAATATTTGAATTGTTTTCTCTGCCTTTTGTACATACTAGAAATATGCTGACTGACAGGGGAAGCTAACCTGAAATTAAAAGCCTACAGAGGATAATCCACAGAGAAGAGAATCCCTTTCTTCACAGTTTCACCCTTTTATACTTTCTTTTTCTCTTTAGGGAAATGACTTGAGAATCAGCACAGCCCAAGATGAGGTGTATCTGCAACCATCTGAAGAACATATTAATGTGTTGTCACTTAAAGAAGATTTATTTACCATACATGGCACAAATTTCCCAGTCAGTAGGAAAGAGTTTATGACCGTGCTTGCGAATTTAAAGAGAGTCCTTATACAAATCACATACAGCCTTGGGATGGATGCCATCTTCAGGTAAACTCAAGAACTGCATCTCCCAGCGTTCACACATTTACCTTGGGGCAAACACGCATGTGCTGAGTGACTGAAGATCCCTAAGGTTTGCTGTCTTCAAATAGTAGATAAGAACGGAGCACTGGTTTTCTGAAAAGTGTTTCTATTAAGCTTTAAAATTTTACATACCCAAGATGAATTTGTCTTAGTCATTTTTTAGTATTGATGATTCTTTTTCAATTCTGCCAGAGCATGCAATAAGAATGATTCCCATACTGAGAAATGCTATACTGGAAAAGAGTCTCCTTTATGATGACTCAGATAGTGGAAAACTAAAGTGATACAATTCCAGGATACCCGTATTCAGAAAGTGGTTTGTAAAATATTTTCTTCCATTAATTAATTCAGTCGTCTCTGACTTAATAGTATATAGTTTATGATGAGAAATATAAGCACCTTCATTTAAGTAACTACAAGGTTTTTTAAAAAAAAAATACTGTAATACTGTAATGGCTGCATGATATAAAGGAAGGTATGAGCTTTGGAGGTAACCTGACTAGGAATTAAATTAGCTCTATTGCTTATTGTATGTGTGACCTTTGGCAAGTGGTTGGTCCTTGTGGAAACTTGATTTCTTCAAATGTGAAGTGGAGAAAATAGTGCCTACCTTTCAGGGTCATTGTGAAAATTATATGTGATAATTATGTAAAGTGCTCTTTACCTAGAACGCTTTCAAAGGATTATTCCTTTCTGTTCTCCATTTTTTTTCCTTAAAGAGGGAGCTCCCTGACTTGAACCAAACATCCATAAGGGGCTGACTGTAGGCTGCTGTGCTTTTCATTTTTAAAACAATGATGGGGCTTCCCTGGTGGCGCAGTGGTTGAGAGTCCGCCTGCCGATGCAGGGGACACGGGTTTGTGCCCCGGTCCGGGAAGATCCCACATGCCGTGGAGCGGCTGGGCCCGTGAGCCATGACCGTTGAGCGTGCACGTCCGGAGTCTGTGATCTGCAACGGGAAAGGCCACAACACTGAGAGGCCTGCGTACCGCAAAAAAAAAAAAAAAAAAAAAAAAAAAGATGTATTTTTCTGACAAAGTTTTGACTTTGTGTCTAAATGAGCTCTTTTCCTTTCTCCTTTTCTACTCTAATAGTAAATAACACAAGCTCTCGTGGCAATTTTGTCCTAAATCAGGTTAATTCGATGACCAAATGTGACCCCAAACCGACAACTTGGCATAACCATAATCAAAGCAATGTCTCCAATACTGATTTATCTGCAAAAGGGTTTTTTTTATTACTGATGCTCCCCTACCTCCTTCATTTGCTTGCATGGCCTAGTTTGTCTTTCATTTGTAGTACTTTAACTAAGCGTAATCATCATTACCATCTCCCAAAGGAGAGTATCTCAGATTCATAAACAGAACCACTGCCAAACAATGTACCTCTTCTGCAGAGTCAATTCTGCTAGAAGCTGGGTTAAAATGCCATGAAGATGAGAAGCAGCACTTAGGAATTAATTATGTTTTTTCACATTTAGTAAATAGAGATTGCCACGATGTTTAACAAGTACAACGAGATGAGTCCTCTGGATTTCAAAATAAATGACAAGCAAATTGACAAAAAGTGGCTGGGGGACTTATTTATTTTTGCCAGCATTGTTTCTCAGACTAGTTAATCCAAAGACGTGAATCCCCCTGATTCATGTCAGATAATTGTAGTGTCTACCCATCTGAAAATCACTAGTTTCATTTGGGCCTGCTGAGGTTTCCCCATACACGAACAACGTGTTCACAGAGTGTGTCTATGGGATCTGACACAGGAACTAATCCAAGTAGGCGATGCTTTCTGCGGCCTACATTTTGTAAGGCACCGTGGTTCAAGGAGTGAAAGCCGTATCATATTTGAAACTCCTACCCACTTCAGGTGAGCCGAAAGTCAGCATGAATCCCGAGTCAGTACGCTTGTTATATTTTATTTATCTCTTATCTACTAGTAGATTGAGTCATATTTGTAAAACATCATTTGAATTGATTTCAACTTGTCTTGCACAGTAGGCTTCCAACTTGGTATACAGCTTGTGTGCAAGCACAAGTAAATTGAAGCTATCTCAACAGAAATTCATGTTTAGAATTACTTAAGGAAGATTTATTTCCAGGGTAGTTCTCTCAGCAAATGGGCTTACGTTCCTCCTGTTATGGAGGAACTGGAACTGAATAGTGGAGGGAGAAGTGGGCTGCAGGTCAGGATTTTGACTTCTGTTTTCAACTTAGCTATTTAATAGTTGTAAACATAAGTGTCATTTTGACCTCTTTGGATTCAATCACCTCATCTGTAAAATAAGGATGAGGACAATTGCTTGCCAACGTCAGAAAGTCACTATGAGAATGGAATTAGAGGACTGCAAAAGCATTTTGCTAATGGCAGATCAGCACACAAATCTGAAGTCTTTCTATCTGACCTGCATCATTCCAGGGAATACCATTTTTTCCAAGTACCGTTAAGACTTGGAGACATCTAGAATAAAGCATGGACTGATATTTCTAAAACTGAGACCATTTTTGCTGTCATTCTTTTCGACAATGCTGAGAGGCCCATACGATAAAATTAATTGATTTCCTTCTCATTGCCCTCATTGATAAGATGAAGATAAAAATGGAAAATTTTTCATTCTTCCTTTAAGAATGTAAGAGAAATCAACTTAACCTGTGTATCTTTCTCCTTTAAATTCACTAAACCTTGTTTTTAGTAGCATCCTTGATATTTAGCTTGATATTTTTTCTTATACCCTATAGCAGACATTAGTACAGTTCATCAAATTTTTAATCTCCTCCTTTTGGAATATTGCATTTCCTTTGAGGGTAGATGTGGTCATAGGACTTGGTTTGGCCAATGAAATCTGAGCTGAAATGATGTATTATTCCTCTCCTCCTCCCCCCAAGCCCTGGAAAAGCATTGAATTGCCAGTTTGAGACTCTGTGGAGCTTACTTAGCTACCAGAAGATCAAAACAGCCTGAAATATTGACAGCACACATAGGTCAGCTACCCGGAATAGTTACCCAGACCTGTAGAGGATTTCACATGAGTAAACTTTTGTTTTCTGTTAAGCCACTGAGAATTTGGAGTTGTCTGTTACCACAGCATAACTGAGCCCATCATGACTTTATTCTGATGCAACCCATGTGTCTTTATTGCTTGAAAAGAAATACGAAATTTCTCCAAGGCAAGATGTTTTCACGTGACTTTTAATAGTAAATTTTTTGGCATGGGTATCAAAAATATTACACAGAATTTACATAATAAATAATCTAGAAAAATCCTTATAAAGAAAGGAGTGTTTTGAGGCTTGTGGAAATAGTGTTGGTAGTATACTTCTACCTTTTGAAATTAATGATACAGGTAATCGCATTTTGAAGAAATTATTATGACGAGGGCTCTCAGGCTCTTAAAAAGATTTATGTAACTTGCTCTTGGGAAGAGGTTCAGCCAGGGTTTATGCCCACATGTGCTTTCTCCCCATTATCTTTGACTACCTCCCAAATCTATTCTGTAACATTGGATTCATTCAGTCTGCCAGCATTTACTGAGTGCCTTCCCTGTGCATTTGAGTTGCAGCTCTCTCTTCTGTAAAATGGCAAAAAGAATACCTAACTTTCAAGATTGAATGCTAAGGTGAGAAAATGATGTATCCAAGACATCTGACCTGCTATCTAGTATATGTTGGGAGGCAATGTTGAGTAACAGGCTAACCATTGGGTTTGGGTTTGAGTCTGTGCTGCACCATTTGCTAATGGTATTATAGTGACAAGGCACTTTACTTCTCTGAGCTTCAGGTTCTAGCTTTGTAAATGTGGACAAAAACATGATTACCACATTAGTTTCATTGATATTTAAAGGAGCTATGTCTCAAGTTCCCATGATAGTGCACAGAAGACACTCAGTACACAGTAATTATTATGTGATAGTTCTAGGCTAAGGAAAGAGGATACAAAGATGGATAAAGGATCATTGAATCCAAAGAAGGCATAGTCGAGTATGAAAGGCAGACATGTAGTAACGTTTATGGTAGTATAATAAAGAGTGCAGTGGAAGTGTGCATAGAGCATCCTGGTGGAACTAGGGAGGAAGAGATGAATTCTTATATTAGCATTTAATATATTTTTGATGAATGGCTGCAACAATAGCAGATTCTGTCAGTTATTTTCCTTACTTGGTATGGGATTGAAAATGTTTGGAGAAAATGTCTAGCTCGTTCCCAGATGGCCCACTCAGACATTGAATGAACCAGTGAATGATTCTGTTGCCTTTTTAGGAATGAAGTAAAAATGATCAGCCTTCACTAATTGAGTAGTACTTTGTGGAACTTCCACAGGACAGAGGCTAAAGGAAGTTCTAAGTCATCATCTTATGTTTTGTCAAAAATGAAATAGAACAAAGCACCTGAACAGCGATAAAATCTTTATGGTGACGAACCTGAAGTAACATTTGTTTAAGTAGAATTAAATAGATATCTTCTATACAAAAAAGGTGAATTAAGAATATAAAAGAGTTTTAAGATCGAATGTCCTGTTGTTTAAAGAATAGTTTGGGTTTTTTTCTTTTTTGTGTGTGAAGCGTGACATAGCTAACTCTGGTGGAAAATATAGGAAAACAAAAACATTAAGAACAATCTTTAAGACAGTTCCAGGACAGTGTTTCTTATATGATTCCAATATTTTCAATACTAGCTTATATAATTATGTCTTTTCTCTTCATCCATCACTCATAATAATAAAGAGAATAAAGAGAACTAGCCAGCTAAAACATTTGATTTAGTTGACAGATCTTCGACAGTTCATGCATCTCCAAACTTTAGTACTTTATTACTATCAGCATTATGGATTTAAATAAATGCAGCCTGTATCAAGAAAATAAAATGACCATATTGAAGGGAGAAAAAGAATAAACTGCAGCCTTCTTCATGAGTAACACTAAAAACTGTTAAACACATTAAAATCCCATTTAACAAATAGCAGAACCTAATGAACATTGGGACTGCTCAGTGAATACTAATGTGCAATATTGCTGGGAAAGATGTTTGAGTGTTGAAATTTCTCATAGCTCAAAATGGTTACATAGATTAAGGAGAGGAACATCTGTTGTTTCAAAAGACAAATGAAGGTTGGCAGTTCGTTGAAAATATTTTTGTTTTTGTTTTGTTCTATTTTAAATTGTTTCTTAAAGCAGTCAATTACTCATTTTTCTATTTTAAAACATTCCAGTAATCTTTCTTTATGTTTTGCTCATTAATTTTATATTGAAAATCCTGGGATTACATCTATATACAATTGACCAGGCTGCTGTTTAGTAAGTTGTGAAAGTCTTTTGTATGATAATCAACTAGTATAGTAATCATGAAATCATCTAATTCTGAAATTAAAGTGATCAGAAATACAAGTTTGTCATGCGACAGTCCATTAATTGCAGGCAATTAGATGTCACAATAAATTCAGATGAGTTCTGGCCTCTGGCCTCAAGTCCTAATGCTAGCAGTTTTCAATTTATTTTCTTTGTTAGATAAAACAAGTAAGTTTTCTTCTACTTATCTGATTTTATTCATCTGAAATGTGGATCCTGGCTTCAGTGTATCATTTGTTATGGAGTATGTTACACATTGTTTGTAATATAACTACATTCCATTCATCTATCCATTTATTTATTCATTTATGTATGTATTTGGTCTTGTATCCATCCATTTATCCATCTGTCTATTCATCTACCCACTACCTGTCTATCCTTCTATCCATCCAGAGATTCATCCATCCAACAAAAATGTGTTGAGCATGTATTGACGTGATCAGGCTAGGTAGAGACGACACAACAGGGTCTCTGTTCTTAAGGAGTAGTCATAAACTCATGTTAGCATAAACAAGTCCTATCCTTATTTTAGTAACTCTTCCAAACCTTATGTTGTGTTAAAAATTGCCAGATCTAGGAATTTCACTCCTCGTTATATACCCCAAAGTATTAAAAGCAGGCACTCAAAAATAGTTGTATACAAATGTTTATAGCAATATATTTACAATAGCCTAAAAGTAGAAGTAGCCAACCATCCATGAACAGATGAATGGAATAAGAAAATGTGGTATATTCATGCAATAGAATATTACTCATCCATAAAAATGAATGAAATACTGATATGTGTTATAACGTAGATGAACCTTGAAAACATTACGCTAACAGAGAGAAGCCAGACACAAAAGGTCATGTATTATATATGTCCATTTGTATGAAATATCCAGAAGAGGTAAATCCATGGAAACAGAAGCAGATTCTCAGTTGCCAGAGGTTGGGGGAACAGTGGACTAGAGTGTGACTGCTTGATAGATACTGGGTTTTATTGTGGAAGGGGGAGGGGGCTAATGAAAATGTTTGGAACTAGATAGAGATGTTGGTTGTACAACACTGTGAATATATTAAATGACACTTGAAAGTGGTTAGTTTATGTTATGTGAATGTCACCTCAATTAAAAAAATATTGCCAGTGACACTTCATATACAAGTTGATTTGGTGGAAAAAATTACCGCTTGAAAAATTATTTCAATCTCTGTGTAACCTGAACACTGTAAAACAGTGATTTTTAATGCTTGTAGGATTAAGAAAATCGGAGTAAAAACAATAAAGATTTTAGAAACTTGTTGCTGAAAAGCTTACGACTTGGTTAAAGGTTGTCACTTCTGAAGATACATTTAATGAGGTGATTAACTTTGTTCTCTGGCTTGATTACAACATAGATTCTCAAACTGGCAAGCTCTTTGGTAATTGTGAATCGCCAAACAATAAAAATCTACCACCACTCTTAAGAAAGCAACTAAAAATGCATACCCTAGCAAGAATCAGTTACATCTTTTTTATGGTTAAATAATGGCATATTATGTGTTATGGAGATCTATCAGTCATTTTAAAAAACAATAATTATCATTATGAATCAATAGCAGTCATTTAATTTTGTGCTCTTAGAGTTTATTTAAAATTTATTTTAATACATTAAAATGACAAAAATCTAGTTTTGGGGATGGAAATAGTATTTCTTATACTACTCATGTAGTCATTTTGATCCTGTTGCAGCAGTCAATATATGTTAATAAAATGCCTAGCATTTTATAACCACGTATATGAGTTATGTACTATATCAAGAGCTTTACATTCATTATTTCATTTAATCCTTTAATCAAGCTCATCGTGTATGGACTCTTGTTTTATCTCCATTACATAGATGATGATATTGAGGCCAAGAGATGTTAAATAATTTTTCCTAGGCTACGGGACTGGTAGATGTCAGAGACAGGATATGAATCTTGATCTGTCTGACTTCTGAGTTTGTGTTCTTAACAATGAAGATTTTACATTTTGTTTTTTTTAACGGGGAAAAGCCAATAAGACACTAATAACATTTATTTAAATTGTGAATGTATATTGGTTGCATATTTGGAAAGAAATACATACACACACTATACATATATACTATTTATGTAACAGCATTTTTCAGTTTGACCAAACCAGCTTTTCCTAGGAATAATGAATGATACCAAATCTCTGTGCTAAAATCACCAGATCGTACAGAAGTGCCAATAAAGTGAAGCCCGTAAGTACAGAAAACAGCGAATTTAATTTAGGCCCAAAACAATTTAGGAAAATAGTTCTAACTAATTCAACTGAGCATTTGAAAAAGTTTCACTTTTACCTACCAACATGAAGATCTATCTCTGAGAAAAAGCAACCAAAATAATTTCCATCTTTCTTTTCTTTCTTTTTCTTTTTTTTTTTGCTTCCATTTTTCTTTAAATTTAAAATGTTGGACTGAATATTAATATTATGTCCTTCTGCTTATCTAGTTTAAATATTAAAAATAAGTCAGTCATATGAGTGTTTTCTGTTTTAAAAATTCCTTCAACTATGTTTTTTTTTTTTTTGGCTGCGTTGAGTCTTCGTTGCTGTGCACGGGCTTTCTCTAGTTGTGGCGAGCGGGGGCTACTCTTTGTTGCAGTGCGCAGGCTCCTCGTTGTGGTGGCTTCTCTTGTTGGGGAGCACAGGCTCTAGGTGCGCGGGCTTCAGTAGTTGCAGCACATGGGCTCTGTGGTTGCGGCGTGCGCAGGCTCTAGGGTGCACAGATTCAGTAGTTGTGGCTCGTGGGCTCTAGAGCACAGGCTCAGTAGTTGTGGCACATGGCCTTAGTTGCTCCACGGCATGTAGGATCTTCCCAGACCAGGAATCGAACCCATGTCCCCTGCATTGGCAGGCGGATTCTTAACCACTGCACCACCAGGGAAGCCCTTCAACTATGATTTTAAACTCTGTATCTCAAAAAAAAAGGGGGGGGGGTGGTGGAATCAAAACACATAGCCAAAAACCAAGAAATGAGCAAGAATAGTCCTATCTTTTCAACATTTGATTGTGGTACTGGTTGTGAGCACCTTTAACTGGGCTGACTTTGCCTAATATGATGAATGACCAGAGCATCAAGTTATGGATATTCATTTGCCTTCTTTTTAAACATAAAAATTTGCTTATATTTACATCATTGTTTCTGTACTATTCCTCAAGGGATGTAACACCTAGGAGTCTGTTGCTTATTTACCATTTCTTTTTCCTTCTGCTCCAGGCTGAGCTCTGTTGGCCTTGAATCTGCTGTCCCCTATCCTACTGACAGAAGCATTGCAGCAGCTGTGGAAGTTTGTCAATGTCCATCAGGGTATACTGGCTCCTCCTGTGAAGTAAGTTTGCAAGAATATAGCTTCAGTGCATTCTAAGTTCCTTCAGCATTATTTTCCATAAACTATTCTAAAATAAGCTTAGTTTTTTCATCAAGGATTGCACAAATGATAGTGTATTATTAGTTAAAGAAGAAACTCCAACGTCTGCGAAAAAGTCATGACTTTCAAATAGTGTTACTCATGTAATGCCATCTTGAAATCAGGTTTCTTGTAGAGATATTTTGCATTATGACATATAGCTAAAAATCTGATGTTTCTTTAAGTGTTTGTTTTTGATTTAATCTGTTGATGAAATAGGATAAATGATGGTGGAATAATATTTCAATATATTTCTCTTTCATTTCCACCTGAGTACTTACGAGGAATTTAGCACTATTTCTTTTCTTTTTCACCCTTTCCACATTTTTTAATCCATTTTTTAATCTACTTTATTCCTAAGAATACAACCAAATCACAGTCATCTGAAGGGCTCAGTCTTTAAAATGTCCAGAACATAATATATGGAAGAAATACCTTGATCTAGAAAATTTCCTACAGGTCTTTGATTTGTTTAGCACCTAAAGTTTGAGATATTTATTGCTGTCTCAATATTCTAGATTTATAATAAGATTAATGTTCCTTACTTAATGTCACAGTGTGTCATTCTAAGGTAATAATTTTTATTTACTTTTATGCATTTTCTTTAGGTAGTTTGAAAATTGATTTTACTTGAAATCTGGTCAAAAAAATATAAACACCATTTCCCTTATAGAGGGCATGGCTTGCGGATAAATGGGAACTTAAATTCTTTAAAAATGGTGCCTTTAAGGAATCATCTGACTGTACCAAGATGTTCCACTTCAGCACACTATCCCATTATGCCATTTACAGAAATACCCTAGGCCTTGCTTTGTCGTTTCTCTTGTACTTTAAAATAATGCATGCTACGAGAGGATACTCAGGGCTTAGAGTCATATTGGTGACAAATGTGTTTTCTTTAACTGGGCTCAGATTCACCTATTCGGAAATAAAACTAAATGTAATTCACTGTCACTTTTCCAAAATTCAAATAGAGAAGAGAAAAATAATCATGGAAATGAATTAGCTCTGTCAACCCAAATTTGATTTTACATGTAAAATAAATACTGTACTTGATGAAAAGTATTTTTTTATTAAGAGCCTAGCAGTTTTTATTTCAAACCAGCAAGCTCTCTTTGAACCTTTATGTTCTTATTTCAACTGAAATAATAAATACCTTGATTCTATTCTTGGTTTAGCACTTATTCCCGCATTGGTTACTCTCAGTGCTCCTCATCATCTTTTATACAAATTTAAAATGCCCATTGAATCTAAAATTGTCTGAATATTAGAATTATTTAATTGGTTATGCATTTTGTTTCTTCTTTTCTTTCTTCAAAAGTATTTATTAAGAATCTTTGGTAAATTCTGCCCTAGATGCTGAGGGGATTATCAAGAAGATTACACCACAATCCCTGTTCTTAAAGAGCTAACAGTCTGTTTAGGGAGACAGAACAAATACCTATGAAAAATTGGATCACAGCACTATATAATTAAGGCACCAGTAAGTGGTACAGAACTTAAGTGCAATAATCTTTCAAAGAGATGAGCAATTCCAGTGGAGAGAGACGTCACAGAAAGTATCCTAGGGTGGAAAAACCTCAAATTGGATGCTAAATAATGGTAACAATTAGGTAGGAAGAGAGAGAAGCAAGCGAGTGTGGGAGAGTCAGAACAAAGAAGCAGAGCAGGGATAAGAAAACCTTCCTGTGCCTCTCACATGATAATTGATAAATCAAGTTACTTCGGAATCCATAAAAGAATTTGGTTGAATCAGAAGACAATGAACTCTGGAGTTTCTCTCTGGCTTCTTAGTTTTTTCTACTCTCTAATAATTCCTTCTTTTCTTTGAAACTTCCTATCCTTAAACTCACTATTATCTATTCCTATCCTTTCCTAAATTCATTTGCTTTTTTATTGAGTTCCTAACGCCAGGCACTCTAGTTTTGTTATCACTAATATCCCTGGATCCTTTAAAAGCTGAGTAAACTCCAAAGACTATTAATGTCTTAATTCTAGCTTACCAAAAACACATTCTATAACTCCATTATAAAATTGTTCTCTTCTGTTTTGTTTGGGTCCACAATGTTGATTCAGAATCTTTTTCTTCCTCATTTCTACTTCTTATAAATCCCCCCACAGTTCATCTTTCAAATATTTTCATACTTTCCTAGTATCATCATAATTCATTTCACTTGACAAGTGGAACAGGTGAGGAAGTGAAAGCAAAGTTGGGTACTAAAAAAAGTTGTTTTGATTCAAATCTCAGTTCCCTCTTCTATATGATGCCACAAAGAAAATTTAGATAAATATGATAAATTCAATGAAGAAAATAAACAGGGTGCCTTGATAGAGGTACTGAGAATGGGTATAGGAAGATTAGATGTGAGGGACTACTTTATGAGAGGTTGTCAGGAAGGTTTTCTGAGGCGGTAGCATCTAAACTGAGTTTAGGGTCAGCTTAGGTAAAGGAGCTGAGGAGGAAATGAAACAGAGTTTGGAGTCGGCAAGGAGCTGAGTTGGGGCAGGTATGGCTGAAGCTTATAGTAAGCAAGTAAGAAAGTGGCACAAGGTATGATTGAAGGAGGCTGGCCATTCAGAGCTTTGCATGCATGATAAGAACTTGTGGTTTTATTCTAAATGCAATGGAAAGAAGGCTTTAAGCTGGGTGATGCCATGATCTGAGTTTTATATTTTTTTGAAAAAGTCATTATAACTACAGTGTGTAGAACCTATTGTACATGGCAGGAATGGTAGGAAGGAAAATGGTTAATATGCTACTGTGGTAGAATGCAGTGATGATAGTGGTTTGTTAGTATAATGACAGAGGATGTAGAAAGACATGTGTTTATTCTAAATATATTTTGGTAGTAGAACCAATAGGACTTACTGATCTGATAGACATGCCATGGGAGAGTTGAAAAAACTGAAGGCTTTAAGAATGAGTCAGATGATGAGCTTGAGCAATTGGATGTGGTGCCATTTACTGAGCTGAGGAAAACTGGGAGAGGAACAGCTGTGATGGGGAGGATGAAATCAATGATCCATTTTGGAAATATTAGGTTTGAAAGAGCTGTGAAGTGTATTGTCCATGTCCAATGTAGGTCCTGAACTCAGAATATCTGTCTGGTCTATAGATATGTATTTAGAAGGAATCATCAACTAGGGGACTAAATAAAATGACCTGGGAGAAACTGTGGAAAGAAAAAGAAAAGTGACTAAGCCCCCAGGAGCTCCTGACAATGAGAAGTAGGTTGAAGCAGAGGAGACAGCAAAGAAATGGGGCGGAAACTTTGGGACTGTAATATCATGGAAGTTTCTAGAAGAGGACTTTTGAGGGAGATAGGAATCAACTAAACCATATCTTGATGAGAGAACAATAAGGTGTTGATTGTAGAATTGTGTATTAGGTTTGGCTCCCTGGAATTTGGTGGCATGGACCAGGGCAGTTTTAATCAAGTGGTGATAGCACAGGACTGATTAGGATGGAATGAAGCATAAAAGGGAAGTGAGGAAGAAAAAACATTTTTTTTTTAGTTTTTTTCTTGTTTTAAACTTCTATCGGAGTATAGTTGATTTACAGTGTTGTGAAAGTTTCAGGTGTACAGCAAAGTGAATCAGTTATACATACATATATATATATATATATATATATATATCCATTCTTTTTAGCGCAGTCTTACTGAAAAGAAAAACAGGGAGGTAACTGAAAGTTATAGGATATTAAGGAAGTAATTTTGTCTTTTTTTTCTATTAGCTGATTTTTGACGGGGACGCTAGATCATATTTTCAAGCCGATAGTAATGATCCAACAGAAAGGAAAGCTATTACTGATGCAGCACAGAGAGGAAATACTGGGAAGACAATAGATAATGGAATACAGATTACAAGTGCAGTGATATTCCTTTGAGAGGATGAAGAATCCTGCATGCCTGTTCCAGAGGGGAATATGACAAATGGAATTATACACTTATGCTCGTGGACTTGGTAGTGGAAATTTGGCTGCCAATGGCTTTAATTTTCTCTGTGACTAATGAGATGAAATTACTGGCTAAGAGAGAGGTGTAAAGAGTTGGGAAATTTGAAGAAAGAAGATGGAGTACATGTACAAATGGAGTAGTACATTTGCAGATATATATATATATATAACTTATTAATGACAATTCCATGAATATTTGTCCTGAAAAGAGTAAATCAGTTCTCTCCTTGTTATCATCACCCTTAATTTCTACCCCCTTCTGGATATGTAGCTTCACCAGTTTTTAGAAATATATATTACATTACAAAATCTCTTCTATAATGAGTCTAGGGTGACAACAGTTTTAATGAGGAGAAATTATTAGAAGAGGTTAGAAAATTGACACCTTTTCTGTACTGCGCAAATTAAGAGGAAAGTTGTTTTGTTTTCCTTTCAAATATGAAGTATCAGCTTATCCTTTTTTTTTAATGTGTTTGCTATCGATGTTCACATTTAAGAGTCCTCATATCCTGAGGCAGAAGGAACATTTCCAACAATACACAACACAATTCTATATTATTTATTACTTCAGTGGTTTCTCTCTTGTTTCCACTTTCAACTGGGAAAAAAAAGGCCTTTTCATGATATATTATGTCATAGTTAACCATCCAGAAATATGGTAAATAACGCACAAAATGCAATTTTAACTTGATGGAGATCATAACCTCCTAGAGGGCAGTGAAGTTTGTCCCCTTATTTTGCATCCTGTCCAATTTATAGTGACCCGCACGGAAGAGAAACTTAAACATGACGTGAACTGAAAGCCAGCACAGACACACAGATACTGTATGGCCCAAATACCCTTTTTCTAATCAGAATTCTATTTTTGGACGGTAAAGTGTCTCACACTTAGAAAGGAAATGATAGATATAAGTAGAGTTCTAGTAGAATAATGCCATAAAATAAAATATCAAGGGAATAAATATATGGTAAATAAATCATAAACTATTTTGTGTAAATTTGAGAAAGCATAATAGGATGGAGGAAGTTGAGAATGAGAGGTATAAATTATATATGTGTGTGTGATCAAATGTTAAGAGCGGATGCTACCTTTCTTCCAAATGACTGCAAAGATTTTCTGAAAGGGACAGAGTTATGGGCAGTTTGTACGTGGGAAAGAGAGGTCACTCCAGAGAATCTATATTCCTTGGAATGACATTAGGTGCTCTCTTAGGCTAAGGTTCTGAAGAGTCCATTTCTGTCGGCTGCTTTTTTTCAGTACTTTTTCTTCCATTTTCTTATCTGTGCTTTTTACTTTGCGACTGTCATGTTTCAGTTCTTTATATCTCTGCTTTATTTTGCTATTTCAGAAGAGACATCAAGCTAATGCTTCTTCTAATCTCATACCTGCCAATAACACTAAGGTTAGTATGAAGCTCCCATGTCAAGAGGAATAGCTCTGTAGCAATATTTCCATAATGGCAGTGCTTTGACAAGCACATTTGCTGGGTTTGCTACCTAAATATTTTCCTTTATCCAATAAAGACAAAAAGCAAACTTCTAAAAAATCCCTGAGACTAACTTGAAGCCTTATCTTCCTTTCAGTCTTGTTGGCCTAGGCACAGACGAGTTAACGGCACTATTTTTGGTGGCATCTGTGAACCCTGTCAGTGCTTTGGTCACGCGGAATCCTGTGATGATATCACTGGAGAATGCCTGGTAAGTGCTTTCTCCTTTGGAGATGCTGATTGACAGGGCTGAAGTCAGCTCAATAGGCCCTGCAATTCAGTTACTACCTTTGGGGCTTTAAATACTTGAGTCAGGAAGTGATTTGATGGCACTCTTTATATTGAACTGAGTTGGAAGCTGGGAACGTTCTTTCATACGTGGTCTCCCTGACTAACAAGCATTAGAAAGTGTTTATTCATATTAGTCTAAGAATTGAATTAAGATCAGATACATCATAATAAAGCATAACTAATGACTGGGATACCTTTCTACCACAAATATATATGGTTTCAATCCTTTCCATAAATCTACCAAAAAATAGACTGTATTTCTGTAACAGGAAATAATTTATATCCCCATAATATGAAAAGTATAAAATGTAACCTCTGTAACAGGCATAATTCAGTTTTTGTCACTTTGAAAATGAGGGAATACTACATTTTTTTATTGTCAAATGTCAGCATGTAACTAAATACAAAGCAACATATATAGATTAAAAAATCATAAATATATGCAATACATATTCACCAGAGCTCCTTACTCCTTTTACAATTAAGTCTATACTTCAACCAGAAAAAAAGCTCTGCAAAAGGCAAAGTACTTTCCATCCTGCTAAGAAGCTTTTGGATTAGAGAATTACACTGAATAGACAATTCTGATTAACTCAAGGGCATGTTAGTTTTATACTGTCTGACATGGCATGAAGCTTGAAACAACACTTCTCATTTCATTAGTCTTGCAGAAACACAATTTGAAATGGTGGCAGTTTAGGAAGATATCATACTCTCATTTCCCTGTAGAATTTAAGGCAGACTCTGTTATCTGTATTTCTTAATGTTCTCTCTTTCTCTTGCTCATTCTTCCCCCCACCCTTTTTCTTCTACTTAAAAGCTTCTGGGAAAAATCCAAAATGAAAATTCAGGGCTTTTGTTTCAATGTGATTTGGCATTTAGGTTTATTGATGCTCTTTCTGTTTTCTGTATAGAAGATTTTGTTTAATTGCATTGCAGTATAAAGCGTGATAGCCTTAATTTGTGGATCAGTAGATTTTTCAAATGGCATTGTTATGAATAGAAAGACTAAGTGATTTTCATTTTAATTATACAATAAGTCTTTTAAAATGTACCTTGGAAAAAATACTGAATTACCTTTAAACACTTTACTAACATGCAATAGGAAATATTCAGCCCAAACCAGATATAGATTTGCTTTACTGAAACCTAGAAAGACAAAAATAAATATTTCATGATACCAGACTTTTAATGTTCCCAATAGTAATATTTCATGTTGCATTCATTAAGTCTAAAATCATGCTGTTAATTCATTTGGTTATGTAATATTTCTAAGAATGAAAGCCCATTGTTTTAGAATAAAATAGTTTCATCCAGCATAATTTTGGGAGGAAGAAGGGAGGGGATCAATGATTATGTGAGACCTTCTACTAATGAAGCCTAGTTTACTGACTTTGTTTCATGGACAGGGAGATAGGCTACTTCAAATAACACAATGAATCTTAGGGAAACAACAGAGATCTTGATGATAGAGAGAGAATCTGGGGTGTTTTCTGAGGTTTCCTCTGTAGCTGGTAAATAGGTGATCATGTAAGATATTTCTGGAGACTTTCAAATTCTCTTTATCTGAAATGGTATTAATAACTAAATGCTGATGTTCCATTTTGAGTGTATTCATTCTAATGTGATCCACAAAGAGAAAAATATTTAAATGTTGCACATCAAAGGCATTCTTACTGTTCAGTTGACCCGCATTTTAGCTTCCTTTTTTTTATTATTTATGCTTCCCCCCCCACCAGCACTAGACAGAAAATTTACAAAACTTACAGATAAACTGCTTTTTAGTTTGGCTTTGAAATCTAATTAGAAATTAACTGAAATATTTTTTGATATTAGATCAAAATCCAGACCTCTGTTATAGGGCAAACTTATTATATATTAAAAGGTCATTTTGACTCAAAGTACTTTTGAAGTGATCTAGGAAACACTCAAGCCACATGGGAAGATTGCATACTTGTTCCTTGTCATTGTTCTTGTGATAAGCAATGTGAATAGACATTTGGAAAGTAGTTTTGTAGCAGGACACCTGTAAAAATAACCAGCCCATCAGAGCGAACCTTTCGTCTTTTTCAGTTTGGGTTTTCCATAGTATTGTTGTCTAATATTGTTTTATGGTTTCAACTGCAGAAACACTTGAGTTTTAAGATTAATTTTATTTACATTAACTGAAATATGACATCAGGAAATGTAAGAAACTCCTACATGTTATTTTTCTTTCAAATCAGTAAAGAAAAGCATGGTCTCGGGGTTGTGCAAGATTTTCAGTTGAGTTTTAGAAATACCATTTTCAACATGGTTAAAACATAATCAGTTTTATAATCTTATTTTTTAAAGTCCCTAAGTCTTTGAAGATATAATTTTGATTGTGTCAATCTGACAATATGCAAAGAATATTGCAAAAAACATACTTTTTTTAGTAAGAGACAACTTTAAACTTGAAAACTGCAAGGAACTAATATGAAGATGAAATCAAAGAGGAAAGCCTTTCATCAAATTGATCCATGTTTTGCACCTTCCATCCCAATGTGCTGTTATTTAGACAAATGTGGATAATAAAGTTAACATCTTTGCTACTTTGATAGAGGGTTGCAAAATAAATTTGAGAATTTTAGATACCTTAAAGAAAAACCTATTTTCAAGTATCACCAGATACTAAAGAATTAACCTACTCACTGTCATGAAACTGTCATGAAACTGTCATGAGATTTCAGAGCTTGAAAACTTCATGTATTGTGAGCTTAACTCCCACATTTACAGATTGTAAGCAAGTGGATTACTGGATTTTCATTTAACATTGTCTACAATAAAGAATCTGTCCCTCTCCCCAAGGACTTTAACAAGCTATGTTCAGAAGTGTTTATTTATGGGTGTTTTTTTCTTAAATCCATTTACTAAGTGTAATTAAAATTGAGCTTCTTAAAAATATACTAAAAGAAATAATAATTCAGAATTTTCATTGAATCAAACTGGCTATCCCATTGGTCAATCAGATTAACAAATTTTTACTTTGTGCTTAAAGTGAATTTATATTTTGGCTATTAGCCATTACCTCTACCTATTTAGTTACTGATGATAAAATTAAAAGTTTTGCACTCCAAGCTCTGATGAATTCTTTGGAAATGAGAAAAAAATAGCATTTTATATGCTTGTAAAATTAAAAATGTATTTCAGTCATAATAAATCCATATCATATGATAGGTAATAGGCATTAGATACATTTTATTGTATCATTGGAGACTGAAGAAGTTATGTTTACATGATGCCAAAACATCATTAAAACTTATCAGTGCTTTATAGACAGTTTCACTTGTTGATTATCTGATTGCTCACCTTTACCAGTCTTGATCAATTTTGTGAACACAAAGTGGGTTTATGAATATACTTTAATTAATATGAAGAAATCAAGATATAAATTACTTTATTTTGATTTTTTATTTTTGAAAAGAACATGGTTTCAAAAAATACTAATTAACAGAAAAATACCATTTCAATTTTTTTAAGAAGTGTGTGTATGCAAAAAATTATAAGACACTGATGAAAGAAATTAAAGATGATACAAATAGATGGAGAGATATACCATGTTCTTGGATTGGAAGAATCAACATTGTGAAAATGACTCTACTACCCAAAGCAATCTACAGATTCAATGCAATCCCTATCAAACTACCACTGGCATTTTTCACAGAACTAGAACAAAAAATTTCACAATTTGTATGGAAACACAAAAAGACCCCGAATAGCCAAAGCAATCTTGAGAAAGAAAAAAGGAGCTGGAGGAATCAGGCTCCCTGACTTCAGACTACACTACAAAGCTACAGTAATCAAGACAGTATGGCACTGGCACAAAAACAGAAATATAGATCAATGGAACAGGATAGAAAGCCCAGAGATAAACCCACGCACATATGGTCACCTTATCTTTGATAAAGGCGGCAAGAATATACAGTGGAGAAAAGACAGCCTCTTCAATAAGTGGTGCTGGGGAAACTGGACAGCTACATGTAAAAGAATGCAATTAGAACACTCCCTAACACCATACACAAAAATAAACTCAAAATGGATTAAAGACTTAAGTGTAAGACCAGACACTATAAAACTCTTAGAGGAAAACATAGGCAGAACACTCTATGACAAATCACAGCAAGATCCTTTTTGACCCACCTCCTAGAGAAATGGAAATAAAAACACAAATAAACAAATGGGACCTGATGAAACTTCAAAGCTTTTGTACAGCAAAGGAAACCATAAACAAGATGAAAAGACAACCCTCAGAATGGGAGAAAATATTTGCAAATGAAGCAACTGACAAAGGATTAATCTCCAAAACATACAAGCAACTCATGGAGCTCAATATCAAAAAAACAAACAACCCAATCCAAAAATGGGCAGAAGACCTAAAGAGACATTTCTCCAAAGAAGATATACAGACTGCCAACAAACACATGAAAGAATGCTCAACATCATTAATCATTAGAGAAATGCAAATCAAAACTACAATGAGATATCATCTCACACCGGTCAGAATGGCCATCATCAAAAAATCTACAAACAATAAATGCTGGAGAGGGTGTGGAGAAAAGGAACCCTCTTGCACTGTTGGTGGGAATGTAAATTGATACAGCCACTATGGAGAACAGTACAGAGGTTCCTTAAAAAACTACAAATACAACTACCATATGACCCAGCAATCCCACTACTAGGCATATACCCTGAGAAAACCATAATTCAAAAAGAGCCATGTACCACAATGTTCATTGCAGCTCTATTTACAATAGCCAGGACGTGGAAGCAACCTAAGTATCCATCAACAGATGAATGGATAAAGAAGATGTGGCATATATGTACAATGGAATATTACTCAGCCATAAAAAGGAATGAAACTGAGTTATTTGTAGTGAGGTGGATGGACGTAGAGACTGTCATACAGAGTGAAGTAAGTCAGAAAGAGAAAAACAAATACCATATGCCAACACATATATATGAAATCTAAAGAAAAAAAAGAAAATGGTCAGAAGAACCTAGGGGCAAGACAGGAATAAAGATGCAGACCTACTAGAGAATGGACTTGAGGATATGGGGAGGGGGAAGGGTAAGCTGGGAAAAAGTGAGAGAGTGGCATGGACGTATATACACTACCAAATGTAAAATAGATAGCTAGTGGGAAGCAGCCGCATAGCACAGGGAGATCAGCTCGGTGCTTTGTGACCACCTAGAGGGGTGGGATAAGGAGGGTGGGAGGGAGGGTGATGCAAGAGGGAAGAGATATGGGGACATATGTATATGTATAACTGATTCACTTTGTTATAAAGCAGAAACTGACACACCATTGTAAAGCAATTATACTCTAATAAAGATGATAAAAATAATAAAAAAAATAAAAAGTAAAAAACAATGTGTGAGGGAAATTGTTATGTGCCTTGTGATTTTATTATTTATTGGTATACATTTTTAATTTTTCAGTATTCTCATTTTTAAATTATGAGTTAAGTAAGGCCCTCGCAGCTGTAATACATTAGTGCATTGTCCACATCATCAGAGCCTACTGAGGTCCAAATTAATCTCTGATGTAAAAGGCCATAGTGTCAGAGGTTTTGTAGGATTAGCCATAGTTCTCATTAAATCAGCAGTTTAAGCTGAACAATTGATTTTTACCTAAATCAGGTGCAATTTCCATTGAACATATATTATTAAGACTCTATAACTATGCACACACACACACTCATGATCACTTGTATTTCCTTAAAAAAACAACAAAGAAAAAAGGAAATACTATTTGCATAATGAAAAATATTTATAATGAATTTCAATCATCTTTTTGTAAGTATGCATATGCTGAAACTAGTGTGTAGTTTATAAGCTAGATATTAAATTAACTTGCAGTGCTCTCTCCCAGCTGTAAAATTGACCATTTAATGTGGAAAATTATTCTTTCTGGCGGGGAATAGACTAATGATTCTGTAGATCTATTTTTGGTAAGATGTTGATGCTTGAGACTGAAATAATAAACTCTGATGTGCATTTCTTCCTCAGAACTGTAAGGATCACACTGGTGGCCTATATTGCAATAAATGTCTTCCTGGTTTCTATGGTGATCCTACTAAAGGAACCTCTGATGACTGTCAGCCCTGTGCCTGTCCACTCAATATCCCATCCAATAAGTGAGTAACAAACTTAACCTCTCTCATGAGCTGGGAATCCAGTTCTGCAAGTGCATTTTTGATATAGAATTTACCCTTTCTCTTGTCACACATAAAAAATAATAGATTTATGCATGAATTTCTCAAGAAGATACTGTGAGTTTTTCTAAATATAAAACATTTAAAGTTATGGCTATTTATTCCGCAGATTTTTTAGTATTTTAGCTCTAGTTTGGGGGATTTAATATCTAAGAGACAGAACTCAAATAGATTTTCTAAACCAACTCCAAAGAACAGAAGACATATATTATACAAACATAGACATGTGCCCACAGGCAAGCACTTGCACGCACGCGCGCACACACACACAAACACACACACACACACACACACACACACACATCTTCATACTGTAATAAAAAGACTACTAATATAAATGCTGCTCATTTGGGTCCCAGTCACACAATATTTGTAACTCTTAGGCAAGTCATAAACCCCTCAAAAAGGTAAAATAAGAAATCAGTTAATTGACCTTTAAGCACCAGTTCTGTCCCTTAGCGCACGGTTTATCATATTATGTATATATATATCTATATATATATGTTTATCTTATTGAAATAATTATAATGGTATTATATGATAAATTATATAAATATTGAAATATGGGTAATAATTTGCATCTTATTTTACATAAACTACATCTTGAAAAAGTTTAATGCAAACTTCATACAATTTTTCTAGTCATCCAGGTTTCTTTCTGTCTTTTTTTAAAATTTTCTGTTTGTTCCCCTAAAATAATAACCTTTGTAACAGACTTTGATTTTTGTTTGTTTTTGTTTTGCTTTATCAGTTTTTATTGGAATATAGTTGCTTTACAATGCTGTATTAGTCTCCTACTGTACAACAAAGTGAATCAGTCATACATATGTCTACTCTTTTTTAGATTTCCTTCCCATTTAGGTCACCACAGAACACTGAGTAGAGTTCCCTGTGCTATACAGCAGGTTCTCATTAGTTATCTATTTTATACATAGTAGTGTATATATGTCAAACCCAATCTCCCAATTCATCACCCTCCCTTCCCCCCTTGGTAACCATAAGTTTGTTCTCTACATCTCTGACTCTGTTTCACCTTTGCAAATAAATTCATCTGTACCATTTTTCTAGATTCCACATATAAGCGATATTATACAATACTTGTTTTTCTCCTTCTGTACCACACTTTTAAAAGTATATATTTTGTCTGCTCTTCCTTTTACCTTTTAGGGGAACACTGTATTTCAGCTGCTCTAATTCACTTTCCCCTTAGAGCAGCCATCCCTTAAGCAAATATGTAAGCAAGACCCTGAAACCAAAAATGTTTTTTATTTTAATGGGGCATATTATGTTGAACATTAATCAACACTTTTTACTAGTAAAAATTATAAACTATAGTTTTAAATCAAAGAAATTATAAAAATTTTTCTTAAAGGCAAGCTTAGTGCTTAATAAAATTCATATTATTTTATGTACTTTCCACCTGTTTCTAAATGCTGTATTAATGCTTGCAGAGCAAAAGTTTTTAATGATTTTTAATGAAATCTGTCAGTTACAGTTTTTTAATGTGAAGCTGTTATCAAGTTGGTCATGCTCTGAGGTCTTACCCAAGATATTCCTAATGGAAATGGTCTTTTGTTACTAGAGTCCATAAATACTACAAGCTAAAGACTTTGAGAATAATTCTGTCATTAAATTTAAAAGTTCTCATAGGAACTATGCTTCCTATACTTCATCTCACATGAAATCCTTTTCCTCTTTCCTGACAACCTTCCTCCCTCAGAATTTTCCATCTTAGTCACTGGAAAAGAAGAGAAAGAACTAAGATTTAATGAAAGCAGCCTACTACATTCTAGGCATAGGCTCAAGCACTATATTTGGCATTATTTTACCTTCAAAAACTATTCAATAAGTGGGTCTTATTTTATAGATTAAGAAAAGAGTTTCTGAGTGGGAAAAGAGCATTATAGTGCCAATTCTCAGAGAATTCCTTGATTTAAATGCTGAGTTTCATACTTTCTAACTGTGTGACTCTGGGAAAGTTACTTAAACTCTCTGTGCCTCAATTCTCTTGTCATTAGTTGTGATAATAGGACCCTCTCATAGGGTTCTTGTGAGAATTACATAAATTAAAATACACAAAGCACCTAAAACAACGATTGAACATGGTGAGCCTTATTTTGCTCAGAGTCATAAAATATTAAAGTATCAGAGTTGGAATTTTAAGTTTAAAGTCCAATGTGCTTTCCATTCCTCTACAGTTTTACATTGAGGGCTTCTTTAAAAATCACACTGCATTTTAAGTGATAGCATTAAGAGACTTAAATGGGAAATGGGGTAACTATATATTAGTGATCAGAACATTTTCAGAATTTAGGGCATGAGCCTGGGTGGTTACAAAACTGAAGATCCTTTGGTAACCAGGGATGTCAGAGAAGAGGAAGAAGGCAAAAGGAAATCTGGAAAATAATGAATATGTTGGTCATAACGTGACACAAACCTTGCTCTCTGGTGTACTTGTGAAGGGTCAGATCAAGCAATGGAGAACCTACTCACTCACGTAGCTGAATGGAATTCTCCAGAACCATCCAATGTATACAAAACTTTCACTGAGGTGAGGAAAACTAAGGGATAGCATCTAGCCACTCATCTACATTGCACTCCTTCTCAGCCAAAATGTCAATGGCATTAGCACAGCTGTCAATTCAGCACAGCTGACCATTCATAGTACCATGGGAATCCTAGCCTAATATATTTGCAGAATTATGTAATTTAGTGAATATGTAGACCTTATGAATTTATCTTCAAATTAGACCAACTAATTACCAATTACTATAAATGCAGAAGAGCCATAAGGGAGAGAACTTTGCTTGGGTAATTATAAGCATTCATGACCCATTCTTCTCTGCTTACTGTGCCTTTACTTTAAAATGGATTCTAATTGTGTTCCTGAAAGGAGAAAGTCAGCAAGCGTTGCAATACCATCCGTCAGTGCTAAAAAGGATTGAGGTCCCAGTGTCCAGTGATAAAATGTTCTTTAGTAGTGTATTACAGTTCGGTATATTATGCAGATCTTGATTCTTTAAAATAAAGACAACTCAATAATAACAATGTAAGTTACACCAAATATTTAAAGATTCTTAATTTCAGGTGCTTTCATTTACATTAAATAATTATTAAATTATTAAGTAATAATTTTAACTTTAGAATTGGCAATAGAGGGCAAAAAACAATTTTAAATGCCAGCTTTAAATGTGACATTTTTACCAGGAATTATACCCAGTATCTTGTAATAACCTATAATGGAATATAATCTGTAAAAAACCTGGATCACTGTGCTGTACACCTGAAACTAACGATACTGTAAATCAACTATACTGCAATAAAAAAGTGGCATTTTTATAAGTAGAAAGAGGGAACAGTGATGATCCACTTTGTTTAAAAATTTGTTTTCAGAGGTATTAGGTCTTTTAAATTTAACACACTTTGAAAATTAACATAGTTAAGCTGCACAATAGTGATGAGAAAAATTCATTTTAATCTAATAACCTGAATTTTTTTATTCACTAAATAATGGGGATACTTAATGACTTAGAGAAACTCCCCTTTTAAAAAAGTTTTTAAAAAGTCATTACACTTATAATCTGAGTTAGAAACTATGAGGAATAACTTGACTAGTTACATATTATTCAGAAGATGGGATTTGAATGTTCATAAGTTATTCAGAAAAAAAAAATTCAACTAAAGGTTGCTGCAACCTTCATCTAGAATTGTAAGGCTTAGTGATAGTTTTGCCTTGGTGATTTATCTATTTAATCCCCAGTCATAAATCTTATAGGTCATAAGCATTTTGGCTCCAAATTTCTTAGATAATATTGCAAAATAAATCAAATGTGTAGGGAGATAGAGATAGATCAGTATAATTATTATGATGTATGAATACAGACAAGCATATAATATTTAAATTATATATAAAAATATATATATATATATCACTTCATCAACTATTTACAGTGTCCACTGTTTGCTTAGCCATCTCACATTGGTGATGTATATATTCTAGCTATAGATTGTAACTAGGTAGTGAAATTTATCTCTAGAGAATAATAATGTAATTATCATTACATTATGTAATAATGCAAATAAAAATGTAAATATTTCAGATGTTTATATTAATTAATTTCTGGCATCACACAGCTTATAGATTAAATATGATATGAAAGAGACACATGATTGTCTGCCCTTGAACACTCAGGATGTGTTTGAATAAATAATATTATTGAAATCATTGTAGATTTTCATCAGTTATATAAAAAAATTGGAGATAATCTTGGCACAAAGCTGAACTGAGAGTAGGCTCTTAATAAGTTCTGTCTACTAATATCATTGTGAATACTACTTCTTTGTGCACATCAGAAATGCTAAACTTTAAATTTGTGAAAGGATGGACCACTTCTAGAGCTGACTTTTGGACTCACTCAAGGGGCCACATTGAATTGTTGTTAAAATTAGTACTTACAACAGAGAAATATAAATATTCTAAGACAAAATTTAAATTTAAGGACCTGTTCATTTCAACAACTTTAGAAATTTTAGAGTGTGCTAGGTATTTTAGAGCACTTTCCCACATATAGTTTTATGTACACACAGGTGATTATCGTGTATCTTACTAGTCCCATATACCAGAAGGAAAACTAAACTCCAGAGAAATTAAGTTCCTGGATCGTGATCATACAGCTTGCTTGTGGCAGAACCAATATTAGAACCCGTATATTCTGATTCACCTCTCTGTGCTTCTTCCAATGGCACTATAGAAATAGAAACAATTACAGAGACATTGAAGAGAAGCAAAAAAAAAAAAAAATTTAATAGGACTTAATTTTAGACAAACTATGAATGTCCATTGTAAAAAATGACTCTAGTGTTTGGCAACAGCTATGCTAACTCAAATGTAAGGAGCTAGATGGATGAAAAACTGCAGGTTTAATTACTTAATTTATTGTGGCACGATGCTAAGTATTTGCTTTCGTAATTTATCAGCATGAAGGCTTTACTCAGATCATACTCCTGTTTTGCTAAATGAGAAACTCATGTTTAGAGAAACACAGAAAATAACCCAATCCTAATTACAAAATCCAATTATGGACATTACATCAGATTTCACATTATTTAAAGATAATTAAAGAAATATGTTTGCTAAATGGGTCTCCTGAGAATAAAGAGAACAGATATCACTGAACTGAAAGAAGAAAAAACTTATGGAGAAATTTCAAAAATATATGTGATCCAAACCACAGTCATGAAGTAAGATGAGTTTGCCCTTCATTTTTCTCCTCTTTCTCTCAGTCCTCTACTCCTTTAGCAGTTATTCGTGGACAGTCACACCATCTTAGCCCTAGCTTCCTCACTCACCGACACTTTGCAGCATCTTATCCCTTCTGGTCTGTCTTCCCCTACCCAAGTGTTCCAGGTAACAATTAGCTAAAAGGAGTCCTGCTCTCCTATTTTATATGCAAACGTAGAACATGTCCTGATTGTCTAACCCCTAATGATGGAAAATTTATACCAGTGATGAAAAACTTCATTATTTCCTGTCACATCACAGAAACCAAGAGGCAATTCAGTTCCCTCTTGCATTGGCTGTGAGAAGGTTCAAAGCCATATGATCTGCCACTATCCATATGATCTGCCACTATCCAATGAACATATTGTACAATATATACATATACACATATATACGCATTTTTTACAATACACATTCTGCACTCTAAATATACCCCTGATTTTATCTTATTTTTTAGTTTTTTTCTCTTTAATCGTATTGCATCATTTTATCTTAATGTACATATTTTGATAGGTAAGATTAAATGCATTCTGGAACAAAGCTAATTTTATCTGTATTTATACATTCACATACCTAAATACATACACATATGCTCACATACATATTCATTTGTATGTACATATATACACTTACTTATAAATATAAAAATTTACATTCAGCCATTTAAAAAGACTGTTTCTATGTGTAGTTCCTTACTGTTTATTCCAGCAATAGCTTCTCTTCCTCCCCCTGTTTGTGGAAAAAGCCTGCTATTCTTGATCTCTTGTGTCTTCTGTGGCATGGAGTGGATAATCCAGGAAGCCGAATATTGCCTCTGCTGGTGTAGAGCGAGCCAACTAGAGTTAGATGACATAATCTTGGAATCACTTGAAGTCAACAAAGATCTTACAGTTCCCTCTTTCTATCACAGAACAGTTAGCTTCCTGTATTTGCCAAAATCAGTGTCAAGTTGCTGCATTTGCCAATCCGAATTCTATAGACATTTTTTGTTGTACATGTTTATTTCTCATGCTAATTTTATGTTTGTATTTGACTACCATCTTCTCCATACTTATAACTGCAGTTACAGCAGTAAGGGAGTGAACCCTCAGTTTACGTTGTTCAAGGAGTATTGAAGCACAAATACAAATATATTTTATGAGGAGCTTTTATTTAGACTCATCATATCAAATAGTTATATTACTAGAAGTTTAAATTCACTTAATTCTGAATACTGGATGGTTATAGGGAAAAGAGAGCATCAAGTTAGAAATCAAAAGTTTTGGATCCCGTGCTAAATTCTCCTGGAAATTAGCATATGACTTTGAGCAAGAAAAATTATGCCCGCCCCCACCAGCTCATAGGATTTTGTGAAAATGTGATAGAATTATGCATAAAAGCACTCTAAAAATGTAAAGAGCTAGTCAAATCTGATATATTGTTATTGCTTAATTTTTTTCTGAAAAAGCATTGATTTCTGTCAGTGAGTGTGTTTTATTTTACTTCTGTCAGCCTTAACTGAGGCATGAGTATATTCAAGAATTTGAAATCTATTTTATAAATAGTTTTAAAGTGTCAGAAGCCTTATCAAGAACCTTTGGCATGACTTATGGTAAACTAATTTAGGATCAGTAAACAATTGGTATGGTTTTCATTCAATCATTGTAGTCCCACATGGGTGGGAAACCTAGGGCTTCTAGTTAAGGGTCACTTTCTCTGTAGATGATGAGGTAGTTAAAGAATGCCAGTTTTAAAAGAAAACATACGTGCATTCCAGAGGTTTGTCAAAATCCAGTCCTCCGTTTTATGTCTGAAAACAATAGCAAATCACGGCATGAGGAGGAAAAAACAATTGTTTCTTTCCATTTTTACGTGTGCCTCTTCTCCTCACTGCAATCCTACTCCCGCCAAGAAAATCACCCTTGGTGAGCTCCCTTTGGGTCATGGGTGGCAAACCACAGGCTGCTCTCTGAAAGATGGGTCCCCTCTCACAGACCATAGACTGGGTGTAACTTGCTTCTGCTGCTCGTGGCAGCCACCAGAACCCCTTAACGTGAAATCTTTTATCTGAGTAAGATTTGTGAACTCAAGATACGCCAGACCAGGCTTTTCCCCACTTACCTCACCAGATTCATTTAAATGTTCCGCTGAGTTGAAATTTTTTAAATGATAGAGCTACTTGGTTCTAATAGCTTGCTACTATCAAAAAATAAAAATTATTAAATCTTTAAAAACAACCCAAACAAAAAATGGGCAGAAGACCTAAATAGACGTTTCTCCAAAGAAGACATACAGATGGTCAATAGGCACATGAAAAGAGGCTCAACATCGCTAACTATTAGAGTAATGTAAATCAAAACCACAATGAGGTATCACCTCACACTGGTCAGAATGACTATCATCAAAAAGTGTACAAATAATAAATGCTGGAGAGGGTACACTGTTGGTGGGAATCTAAATTAGTGCATCCACTATGGAAAACAGTATGGAGGTTCCTTACAACACTAAAAATAGAGCTACCATGTGATCCAGCAATCCCACTCTTGGGCATATATCCAGAAAAGATGAAAACTCTTAACTGGAAAAGATATGTGCACCCCAATGTTCATAGCAGCACTGTTTACAATAGCCAAGACATAGAAACAACCCAAGTGCCCATCAATAGAAGACTGTTTAAAAAATGTGGTATATATATAAACAGAATATTACTCAGTCACAAAAAGAATAAGATAATGTCATTTGCAGGAACATGAATGGACCTAGAGAATATCATACTAAGTGAAGTAAGTCAGACAAATAATATATGCTATCACTTATATGTGGAAGCCAAAAAATAATACAAATGAATCTGTATACAGTAGAGGCCCCCAACATCTGGGCCATGTACCGGTAGTGGTCCACGGCCTGTTAGGGACCAGGCCGCCCAGCAGGAGGTGAGCAGCGAGGGAAGCTTCATCTGCCGCTCCCCACTGCTCGCATTACCACCTGAACTATTCCCTCCGCCACCGGTCCATAGAAAAATTGTCTTCCATGAAATTGGTCCCTGGTGCCAAAAAGGGTGGGGATCGCTGATATACAGAACAGAAACAGACTCACAGACATAGAAAACAAACTTACGGTTACCGAAGAGGAAAGGGAGTGGGAGAGGGATAAACTAGGAATACGGGATTAATAGATACAAACTACTATACATAAAATAGGTAAGCAACAAGGATTTACTAAATAACACAGGAAACTCTATTCAACATCTTGTAATAACCTATCATGGAAAATAATTAAAAAATATATATATATATAAAACTGAATCACTTGCTGTGCACCCAAAACTAACACAATCTTGTAAATCAACTATACTTCAGTTAAAAATAAATAAATAAAAGAAATATTAACTACTTACAGGACTACTATGAGTTAAGCCAAAGGGAGATTATTTAAAAAAATAGTACGCACGATTGGACCTGCACAAAAGTTAAGAAAGTATTCCAAAGTCATACAAGTGTCAGGAGCAAAATGAGCTCAGTGTTTAATTTGTAGTTCTCTCTTTAATTCATTTAGCCATCAAGCAAACCTCTACTGAATTGTCCTGTCATATATAATAGAAAATAAATCTATTTAGGGAAAACATAGTGAGAGAAAGAGTAGTTGGGGGCATTTCCTTTGAAACGGCAGAGGGGGCTTCCCTGGTGGCGCAGTGGTTGAGAGTCCGCCTGCCGATGCAGGGGACACGCGTTCATGCCCCGGTCCGGGAAGATCCCACGTGCCGTGGAGCGGCTGGGCCCGTGAGCCATGGCCGCTGAGCCTGCGCATCCGGAGCCTGTGCTCCGCAACAGGAGAGGCCACAACAGTGAGAGGCCCGCGTACCGCAAGAAAAAAAAAAAAAAAAAGTATCCTTGAAACGGCAGAGGAGCAGAGGTCACAGAATTCAAACAGTTGATGGCTCTGCAGAGAGCCCATGTGTCACTTCTGAGGTAACGGTCCATGCGCGAAGGCTGTCTCTCACAAGGCAAAGAAGTATGGCCAGAGTCGAACAGGTTGATGAAGGCTAAAGCTAGCACGTAATTACTCTGCTAGCTCCTGACTTGGTGTTCGACTCCGTGACTTCAGACACCCAGGATGGAAATATGTACAAAGAGAGAGGTAAACTTTGGAACATGCCAGAAGATATGAAATGGCAAGGTTGTTTTGGTTTGTTTCGTTTTATTATAAATTTAGGCGGAATATGCATGCTTGATCTCATCTGAAAGCTTTTCTGAGGGTTCTGTCTGTGTAAACAGTGTAACCCTGAGTACACATGGGCAACAGCCTGCACACACACACACATCCACGCCCATGACAGAAGTACTGGACAGAGGAACCCCATCACCACCACCACCACTACCACAGCTTCCACTACCACATACTGGGTTTTCCAAAATCTCTAACAGATTTCTCTGGGTTGCTTCAAATTCATCAGGGTTTGGCTAGAGAGAAAGTATGTGAGACTGTATTTTTCCAGGCCCAGGGAATCCCTTAAGAGCAGCTATACAGTCCCACTTGTTACTGATGATCAGGGACCCAGAACAGTCAAAAATCAGTTAATAGCATGTCACAGGGATACTGTTTACCGTTGGACTGTGTTCACGTCTGCAGAAATAGCAATGTCATTTTATCCTGGATTGGCCAGATCCTACTCTCCGTCTGTGAGACGAGAATGACTAGCCTGTACCCTTTTGTCACAGCAACATTGGAAGAAGAGAAATGAAAATATGCTGCTAATGACTTTGTGTATATGCTTCTTCCTTGTCGCCGTTGTTTCCCAATGACATCAACATAGCTTTAGCCCGACGTGCCATTTGGACCGAAGTCTTGGCTTGATCTGTGATGAATGCCCTGTCGGGTACACAGGACCACACTGTGAGAGGTAAGCACGTACTACACTGTCTTTCAATGTGATTTCCACCTTGGGAGTTATAAAAACCACAGGCATTATCATCCTTCTCACTATCCCAGAAAAGCCGCCACGCTCAGGTGAAATAAAGTTTCTCACCACACTTGTCAAACAAATGCGGTATATTTTTATAGTTTATTTATTCTCTAGAAATTGCTCTATAAATCTCCATTCACTCAGAGAGTGTTTGATTAATGTTTTAATCTTAAAGGTTAAGCATTAACCTGCAATCTTTCTAGAAAGTATTGTTCAAGTGCAAAGTCATGCACTTTAAGATTTATCTTACTGTCTACATTGGCAACATTTATTTTTCATAATTAGCTTTTTGTCCTTAAAATGTAGCTTAAATGTGTAGTTCATAGTTCAGCAAGTGGTCCATAATTTACCTTAAATATATTTGAAAATCGAAACAAAATGTAATTTATTATCATGATTTATATTCTCCTCTAATTACTTCTAAGCCAGTATTTTAATTCCCGTTGATTTTACTAGGTTGTTTTGCAGTGGAGCCAGGGATATTATTTTATGTAATTTGTGTGATTATTTTTCCTCCTAAAATCTTTTGGAGGAAAAGGTTCTTCTGTATTTCAGTCTCACTGAAAATGGTACAAAATTCTCCCATAATGTCATTGACAAACACAACAGCATCTTCTGGGTGTAGCACTGAAAATAGTCCCTTTTGTTTCCATCACTAGAAGGTGGGTGGGGGTCAAGGTAGGGAGAGAGGCAGAGAAAGTAACCTGCTTTCACCCAGCATCACCAAGGCTAACGCCACAGAGGGCTATTTCTGCCTATCCTTTCCTGTCCCCTGGGCAGCCATCAACCCTATTTCAACAAGGCTGTATAAAGTTAATGAAGGAAGAGCCAATCACCCAGAGAGAATTTAGCCAGCAGCTAGCAGTCTGTGGACACAGTGCCAGTGACAGCTCCTAGCGGCAGCAAGTACTGTTTGTGAGTATGGCAGCATCTGTAAATGAGTAATGGAGGAACAGAACTGAAATAAGGAGGGTTTATTTGCGGTTGAGAAACTAGAAGTCTTTGATTGTGTTTTTTTTAAAAAAAGGAGGACACATGCATATTACTTACTGTAATAGGAGAACATATCATTGCCAAGACAGATTTACATCAAATGCCTAATCCCTCTGGCTCACTACAGGCAACCTTTTTTTTTAGCAACTGGAAAATGACAGCTGCTCTGTCATAGAAGGCCATTAAATCCATTTATCTAGGTGGACTTAGTTTCTGATGTATTTATACCGCTTTGCTCCATGATATGTATTTTCTGTATACGTTAGACAATGGTTTCTGAACCATCTACAATTTAAAATCCTACGTTTTATTTAAGAAACATTTGTTTGGCAACTACCATGTGCTGTGCATGGGGCTAGACATAGGCTATAAACAGATGTATCCTACCATCCTTGCCCTCAAGCAGCTCACATTTTTAATGTGGGTGAGAATATTTGAACATATTCTGGAGAACATTCTGGTCTGAATAATAAAATTCACCTAGGAAAGGAATACCTGACAAAAAGGATGATTTCCTGTCTAAAACCTTTATTAATCTGATCCAAAAGAAGAGAGAAACATGCCTCGAATGGCATATCTTACCTCTCATTCAAGTTTTTCAGTCAAAAATAACTTTAATCCATTATTATATGGAAGATGTGATATTATATTTTTCTAGCCAGAATACAGATTAGGGTTTTACAGGAATATTTAGAGTCTATCATTTCTTTGTGTTTGTAGGAGCTAAGAAGTCCATTAGATGGATCCAAAATATTAGGAGAAACATTTTTGGGGATGTGCAGGCTGAAGTAGACCGGGGTGTGAGGGAGAATAAGGGTCAGGGAAGGAAGGAGATATGGGTTGGACTGAAAATCCTGTAATCAAAACTATTCTGTGAGTGATTGGTGTAATCAGTTATGCATATCATCTACACAAAATCAGCATTGAAAAACTGAAGCTGTGTTTTCCAAGTTATAGATGTTCTTGGAATAGAGTTCTATGATCACTTACATTTGGGAAGCATCTATTAGCATGTGAAAGGTTCTGACCAGTCCTGGAGTGAAAAAAATCTCTTCAACTTGTTTAACTCATCATTTTCTAATCTTACGTGACCATAAATTCCCTACTTTTATTATATAGCAAGAATGCATCTCAGACTCAGGTAGATGGGAATTATAACTTTATATTTTTATCTCAGTTTAATTTCTACTTTGAGATCAAATTCTTTATATGTAGGAGCTGTGAGGGCTTGGACACATAATCTCAGTCAAGTACACTTTAAACTTACCCAGTGTTATATGTCAATTATGTTCCAGTTTTTAAAATTTTTTCTCTTCTCCCCACTTTCCACCTCTAGCTTTGGTTAGAATCAAAGTTCTAACAAGCTTACTTATAGTACCAACAGCCTTGAATGCCGGAATGAGAGTGTGTGTGTGTGTGTGTGTGTGTGTGTGTGTGTGTGTGTGTGTGTGTGTGACTGTTTTGGGTAGCGCACCTATAGTAGGGCCAACCTGTTCTGAGTAATTCATCCAAATGCATTTCTGCTGACCTCTTCCTGTTTCCTGTCCTCCTGATTACCTTTGCCCTCAGGTCTAATAACTCTCCCCACTACTGTCCTACCACTCGTGGGCACACAGGACACATACTGCTGTCTTCTTTCCAAACTGGGATCCACCAACATGCCTACTCTCATCATTTCTCCTCCATCTGCCTTTCTAACTCCATCCCATTTCCTGTTTGGGGATGAATTGCAGGAGGAGGTGCCACATTCATAGAAATGGTGACCTTTAAAGGCAAAGTCCAAAAGATTCCTATGTTTCTGCTTTCCTTCCTGTCAGATCCCTTGACTCAGTCAAGCAGCACAGATGGTCTTGCTGCTTAAATTGAGGGAATGGAGAAAAATTGTGAACAAGAGGACGGCAAAACAAGATATGACAAAATAGGGACTGATGGTCTGTCACACATAGGACACTGGTTACAGTTTTCAGAAACTTCTGCTTGCAGCCAAAGCACTCATCCCTTGAGACAGTACTGCTTTCCTCTGACTAGGGACTGTTTTAAACAAAATGAAAAGAAGAGAACCAGGGGTGAGGGAACTGGGTATTCATCATGGCACTTTGCTAAGAGTCTAGGATATTATCTGGACAAGAAGAGAAAAATATAGAAAAACAAGGAGACAGTATTTTGAAGGGCAAAAAGGGATGAGTGCCGGAGCATCAAGTGAAATTAAAAAGAACATGGAGAAAAAAAAGTGAGCTAAATGCTGATGACATCTGCTCTACTGGGTACTAAGCTACTTTCTGAATAAGTTTGTAGCCTCAGCAACATATCACACTTCATGGAGACAGATATTTTAAGAGACTGTGACAAGTTCATCCAATGAGATCCATAGGGCCACAAGAAACTTAATGAGCTATGTGGACCCCTTAAACCCTGTCCCCTCCTGAGCTGGGCAGTTTTTTATGTCCTCCCTAAGTAAGGAGAGAGAAGTCAAAGGTAACTTTAATTTCTCAATTGCCACAGAGAATGCAGAAGGTATTTGAATTCAATTGCTTTGTATTTGGAAAATTTACCTACAGTTTTATCCACATGATTTATATTCAGTGTCAGAGAAGCCCCTTTTTGTTTTTTTTTTTTTATTTCAATTCCAAAATCCAATTTAGATATTCTCTGCTTCAGAAACGTCTTGACTCTGAACCAAGTCTAATTGTCATCTGATCACTATGATGGTGAGAATTTCTACTCATGGCTGAGTCTCCTTGACCCCTGAGTCCTGTATGCAGAGCATGGGGTTACAGAAATTAGAGATGAAAGACAGTTATGCTTACTCAGTAGTGCCATTAGGAAAATTGTGACTGGAAGTGAGGTTTCAAAAGGCTGCTCATCTGTGGTTGTGCAGTGCGTACACTGCACAAAAGTGCTCAGCCAAGGGGGAGACTGGGGGCTCGAATCCAGTGTGCCCTCTTCTTGCCAATACACTAGCTGTGCTGTGCTTGGGTGCCCAGCCACGTCTAGTCTTCTGTTCATTTTTCTGCATCTGCCCAGAGAGAATCTTTTTTTTTAATTTGCCGAAAGGCACCATATAAGCAGGCACAATTCCTCAGTCTTCAGCTGATTCAGTCAAGTGGGAGGTAGTAAGAATACAGTGCAGTTCCACAACCATTCCCATTTAAACTCCAGCCACCCTCCCCTGTGCCTTTGCCAATACTGCTTCCTCTGCCTGGAAGACTGCAGCCCTTCCCCCACCTCCGCCTGAGACCAACTCTGCTACGCTCTTAAAATTCAGCTCTGTCATCCTGAAAGGGTCCTTGATGAATCCTAGCTCGAGTTGGTTGCCCTTTTCTATACTTCTTTAACAGTATTTGCATATCTCTAATAGTTCACTGCTACATTTTTAACTATAGATGACCCTAGAAAAACATGGGAGTTAGGGGCACCGACCCCTGTGTGGTTGAAAACAGTTGGCCCTCTGTATCCACAGTGTGGTATCCGCACATTAAACCAACCTCGGACCACGTAGTACTATAGTACTTATTGACAAAAATCTGTGTAGAAGTGGACTCACGCAGTTCAAACCCATGTTGTTCGAGGTGTAACTCTATATCTTTCTTCTCCATGGACTGTAGTATAAAGGCTATTCCTTATTTATATTAGTATCATGTGCAAGTGCTCAGTAGATGTTTAAGGAAGAGTGGGAGGGGAAAAAAAGCAAGAGCTTTTCTAACTTGCTTAGAGAGACTGAAGCATTGTTTTCAGTCTATAGATAGGAAGAACATAGACCAAAGATTTTAGCCAAAAGTTGTTGAAAAATGATGGAGCAGAATGAAATAGAGAAAAGTTTCACCAATTTCCTTTCTTCTTTTCATTATTGTTTCTCTCCACTGCCATTTCCTCTCTCTCTCTCTTTCCCTCCCTCCCTCCCTCCCTCTCAGTCTTACTCTCACTTAGATAGATAGATAGATAGACATATATATATATATATATATACCTTCCTTTAATATTGTTCCTAAGTCATCTTACGTAACTGCATGTATTATCTACATTTAAAGAATCTCTTCCTAAAATATTGCAATTCGATTTGAAAAAAAGTTAGCAAATGTGCAAAGGAACAGGGACTTTGTCATGTTAAGGTCCATCTCTAGCAAAAAAAAATCTAATTAACTCTGTTTACAAATGTCTTCCTTTTGTCTTTCATATGAAAATGAGAGGACTTTAGATTTCAACAAACAATTTGTTTTTGTAGAGTGAAAGTCTGAGAAGCTGGAAAGGTCTAAAGGACTGTGATTTACACTAATGTTAATTAGATGAATCCAACTTGATCAGACTATAAAACGCTATTATTAATACAAGTTATACGATTAGCGGTATTGTATTCACTGACCCTAGAATTACCTTTTAATTTCTATTGATGGGACTTCCCTGGTGGTCCAGCGGTAAAGAATCTGCCTTACAATGCAGCCGATGGGGATTCGCTCCCTGGTCAGGGAACCAAGATCCCACATGCCCCAGGGCAACTAAGCCCACGTGCCACAACTACTGAGCTTGCGTGCCTCAGCTAGAGCCCATGTGCCACAAACTACAGAACCCAGGCGCTCTGGAGCCTGTGTGCCACAACTAGAGAAGAGAAAACCTGCACGCCACAACTAGAGAGAAACCCGCACACCACAACGAAGAGCCCGCACGCCTCAGTGAAGATCCCATGTGCCGCAACTAAGACCCGATGCAGCCAAAAATAAAACAATTTAAAAATATATAAATAATAAACTAATTAAAAAAATTTCTATTGAAACATTTCTGTAAGTCTCTAAGAATACTGTTCTATGTATAGAAACACACACACACCTGCACACCCCTAATAAAATCTGAATGCTTACTTTCAGTGAAGTGCCATATGAATGATGTATCATGTATATTTAGTAAGTCTCCTTACATGTCCTACAACAAAAAGTAAAAGACAGATGCCTCTTCAGTTACTCTATTTAATTGTAATTATTTTCTCATGGATTGAGTTGGTTTTTTAAATTATTGTTGTGGGAGAATTTGGGACTTAATTACTATCTACATTAAAAAAAAAAATTACATGATCTTGTTATATAGCGCCATCTCTCCTGAGGGCAGTAAGTCATTTTGAGGAAAGTGAACTGAAAATAATGGGGGTTTGTTATCTGTGATAATGATCATTGTATATTGTTATTCTGGTGGAGCAAAGTCACTCTCTTAATGGTAAACAAAATGAGATGTGAATATATGTGGGTGTGATCATGAGCTCTGAATATCAAGTAAGGCAAGAAGAATCGGATTAAAATTCAAAAGGATTTTCTTCTTATCATTATTGACTACCACTCCTGAAGGGATTGTGGAGGAATTTTATGCACTAAAATATTAGTTCATTTTTACAACAGAGAATTAATAATTAATATTTGTGGGTGGCAGTATTCTTCCAAGCAATATTTATACAATGACTTTCACAATTTATAAAAGATTTTGTTAAAATTAAAACTAGTAATCTCATTAAAAATTATGATAAAAGGTTAATTCTACAAGATTATTATGGTACCTATAAATGTTCTAGAAAACTTAGACTAATCAATGTATCTTACCAAATTAATGACTTTGCCCCACAATCATGATATTATTAAAGTATCCTTATATGATGTACTGTATTTAAACCATTTCTCTTTCTAGAGTAGAGAGCATTTTTCTCTACGTATCTGTAAGTAGATGAGCATAAACATAATGTACTTTTGAGATATATTCCCCTTCAATTTTGACCCTTGCCGTAAAGGACTTTCTATTTTGCTAAGATAGCACAGAAAACAGAGCTAGCCTGACCATAAGACTTCAGATGTACTGTTTCATTTCTCCTTTGGCAAGTGGAGCTTAATATGAAGCATATGCAAATGTAACTGAAAGAGAAAACAGAGTAGAATATAAATAAGTACTTCCTATAAAGGTGTATCTGTGCATCTGTAACATTAAGTAGCATTGTAAAACATAACGGTGTGGTTAAAGGGAAATTTGATACTATAATTGAAAAAAATCTCTCCCATGCCTCACAAATAAATGAACTTTTGTTTTTCCAATGATATGTCCAATAGTGTTTAGTCCTTTAAAAAAAAAAAAAAGAACTGGAGTTTGCTAATAAGAGTTCTGGGCACCATTAAGCCTCGCCTTATGTCATGTTACCATAATATGCAGCAGGCCTGCTACTCAGTAAAGACTCTTCAGTGGAAACCTGCCTCCGTATGGATGTGCAAATGTATAAAAGCCTATTAGTAAGGCAGATGTACGGCCCTCACACAAATGATGAGGCTCTTTCAATTTTCTATTTAATAAACTCTGAATTCTCACTACTGAGATGCCTTGTGAACCTGCTTCCCCAAAACAAGCTCTTGCTGCAGCAACAGAAACGTGTGAACCTTACATATGTGTACAGGAAACAACCAGCTGCGTACATATGTGTTGTCCTGCAAAGGCTTTCCAGCGTGGACCTGGATCCTGCCACAGTGCCAGTGGCAGATTTCTTATTATGCTTTGGTCTCGTCTTCAGTGCCAGTGACAAGTTTTTTTTTTTCTGGCTGAAATCTAATTACTAGTGGGGCTGGCAGGGTTTCATCTTGTATCTACACTGCAGTAACAGAAAAACATTCTTTTAATCACCTTGCATTTGAGAACAGGAGCGCTTAAAGGGAAAGCATATCCTGGGAGAGGGATAGAATGAAAAAATATATAAACATTGCCCCCAAAGGGTGTCATGAGTTCCTCCCAAATACTCACTGATGCAACTTTTCACCTTAGGTGTGCAGAAGGCTATTTTGGACAACCTTCTCTACCTGGAGGATCGTGTCAGCCATGCCAGTGCAATGACAACCTTGACTTCTCCATCCCTGGCAGCTGTGACAGCTTGTCTGGCTCCTGTCTGATATGTAAGCCAGGTACAACAGGCCGGTACTGTGAGCTTTGTGCTGATGGATATTTTGGAGACGCAGTTGATGCAAAGAACTGTCAGCGTAAGTCCTGAACTATTGATGCCCCTGACAGAATTGATGCATTGCACCTCAAAGTAACTGATGAGTTCTTGAGTGGGGATTGGAGGGTAGCAAATTATGTGTAATACATGTAAGATAGATAGATACACAGCCTATACACAGAGTCTGAATATTCTAATACATTTCTTTGTGCTAATAGATTAAATCCTTTCAAAACTGCTGCATTGTTGAAGTATCATTTTTCAAATGATACACATATCTCTGTTTCCACATGGGATGAAGACTTTGAAATAAGTTTCTGTCTATGACAGGAAAGAAGAATTTGAAAATTAGGTAGCCCCTATTTATCCTTATTGTTTATTACATTTCTAGCCATTTTCTTGAAATAAATTTATCAGTCCGTATTATTTCATTAGTACCTGTCAGTAGGTATTAATCTGTTATGCTTTCATATATAAACTTTACATTCTAGCATTTCACAGCAGGTGTAAAATTCTGCCAATATTCTTACACACTGGCATTTGTAACTGTTGAGGTATTAACCTTAGGACTACTCACAGAATGCTATTTCTGTGTTTTACTTCCGCAAATTAGCTATTGTAGGACTTCATCCATATTAGTCAATACATTCCTACCCTCATCTTGATCTCTTCAGCTGTATTTTTTGGTGTTGCATAGAATTTACAAATGATTTATATTAGTGGTAATATATTATGCAAGAGAGATTTCATTGTGGAGAATTAAATGGAACGAGCATCCTTGTTAGTCCACGTTACTGCTGGACACTGCCATCATCAACTTCACCTGCTGTGATAATCTTTAGGCAGAGCAGGTTATGATACCAGCTCAGTATTCACTTCTGCAGACTTCGTTATCTAAGAAGGGACTCTTCCAATCATTCAGTTGGGTCCCAGGACCTGCAACAATACAGAAACCACTGGAAATGTTGTGCCTGTTAGTATCTTCGCTGTAAACACCAAAGACCTGCTAGTCCCGTCCCCCATTTCAATAAGAAATGTGTCTTTCTCCTCACAGGTTTGGAAGATAAGTGCCAGCTTTTTGTCATTTAAAAATGACAATTTATTGAATCAAAAACAAACCACTCTCTGGGACAGTCTGCAGCTATTAATATCACGTGTAAATTGTCAATTGTTTTTAAAGCAAAATTTCCAACAGGCTCAGAAGCGCCTTTAAACACTGTGGGTTTATGGCATCTGTGTAAAACCATAAGGAACTTAAGAAATTCTCCAGTTCAAACTCATCATCTAGGGTCTACACTTTCTACCTGTGTGATGCTGGGCAAGACGTTTGACCTCACTGAGATTCAGTTTCCTCATTTACATAAAGTGTCCTAATTTTCAATGAGGATTAAAGGATCTAGCATGTGAGAGTATCTAGTGAGCTGCCTGGGGCATGGGCTACTCACACATGGTAGCTCCTTTGGTAGAGATGCTCACTAATTCTGAGGCTGTGTTACTCGCTGAATGACCTCATTTTCTATCTTCCAATAACCCCCTCCATAAGGTTGAAGAGACAGTTCCACTCTTTTTATTGTGGTAAATTCAGGATCTGTGGCATGAAGTCTTAACACATAGAAGAATATGCTATAAAAACATTTTTGAACCATCACCAATTTTTAATATCACTTGCCATGAAGTATAGACACAATTATGTTTTTAATGCTCTTTAGCATATAAAAATACCAAAACACATTTATTTTCTATTTTTAACTTTTCATAGATATAATAGCTCTTCTATGCATAGTTAGTAAACCTTTACAAAAAGAAAATTCATAATAAACTATTATTTTAGTTGCCTCTGGATCTGTTCATGAAAAGTACACCACTACTAAGAAATATATTTTGCTTTTTAAATTTATATACATATTTCTGTGTCATACATTTCATTTAAAAATGCCACTTAAAATTCTATATTGCTTTTGTTTTTTGTTTTGTTTTGTTTTGTTTTTGCATTATGCGGGCCTCTCACTGTTGTGGCCTCTCCCGTTGCGGAGCACAGGCTCCGGACGCGCAGGCTCAGCGGCCATGGCTCACGGGCCCAGCCGCTCCGCGGCACGTGGGATCTTCCCGGACCGGGGCACGAACCCGTGTCCCCTGCATCGGCAGGCGGACTCTCAACCACTGCACCACCAGGGAAGCCCAGCTTTTGTTATTTTTAAGATGACTTTTTAGTAAATTTAATCTTGTATTCCCCACTCTAAGAAAAAGTGGCTTTTAATTTATAAATTATTTGAGATTTTTAAAATCGATGTATCATATATATATATGAAATATATAAAGAAATTAAAAGTATATATAACAATTCTATTAGCCAAATGAAATGGATATTTAAAGAAAATATTTTCTTCAGCCTCTTCTCACACACCAGCTATAGACTATCCGTAGGCTATTACCTGAGTAAGATAACTGGCTGGGACAAGTTTTTAAATGGCCACCCAACAAGTATCAAGTTAGCAGACACTGAAGACCAAACTATTGGAAGAAAAATCAAGCAGTTTTTAGGAAAGCAGTAAAACTAAGTAGTGCTTCCAGCCCCATGAACAGAAAAATAGTGCAGGCTGATGGAGTAGCTATTTATAATGTATTTATAAGTTGTGCTCAAATCAAAGTATTCAGAGACATGAAATATTGTACAAAATTTACAAAAAACATCTACGAATAGTCTAAATTCCCATGTCATCTCCCCCTCACATTTTTACTCTGGTATCAATGCAATTATATGTACCATTAAAAATACACTTGTGGAGTACAGAGTGAACCATTAATTACTGTTCTATTTGTGAAAAAGCTTCTTAATTTTTAGGCTGATTTATTATATGTTTCAGAATAACATCAGACAACTTTGTAACATAAAAATGACAAAAGGTTACTTAAACCAAATACATTTTCTATCTTTGGAGATAGTATATAATATATACTATCATAGTAATAAGGTTTATAGTATATAAACTGAGGATAGTATATATCTTCCTCAGTTTAAAAATTATAATGCTGTACTCCTAATACACTTGAAAAAGTTGTTTTTATCTTATATACATTTTATTGAATATGTTTGACATATAACATGTAAATTTAAGGTGTACAATATGTTACTTTAATAAATTTATATATTGTAACATGGTTGCCATTGTAGCAATATTTATCCTGTTACATAATTTGTAGTACAATATTGTCTATATTCATTATACTGTGCATTAGATCACTATAGCTTATTAACTACTTGTTGCAATTTTTTACCCTAAACAGCAATAATTTTATCCCCCCATTCTCCATCCTATGGTAACGATCATTTTACTGTTTTTTTAATGAGTTTGACTTATTTAGATTCCGCATATAAGTGATATCATACAGTACTTGTCTTTCTTTTCTTTTAATTTATTTTTATTTTTGGCTGCATTGGGTCTTCGTTGCTGTGCGAGGGCTTTCTCTAGTTGTGGCAAGCGGAGGCCACTCTTCATCGCGGTACGCAGGCCTCTCACTGTCTTGGACTCTCTTGTTGTGGAGCACAGACTCCAGATGCACAGGCTCAGTAGTTGTGCCTCACGGGCCTAGTTGCTCCGCGGCATGTGGGATCTTCCCAGACCAGGGCTCGAACCTGTGTCCCCTGCATTAGCAGGCAGATTCTCAACCACTGCGCCACCAGGGAAGCACAGTACTTGTCTTTCTATATCTGACGTATCTCACTTAGCATAGTGTGCTCAAGGTCCATCCAAATGGCAGGATACCCTCCTTCCTCATGGCTGAGTAATATTCCATTGTGTATATACATCGCATCTTTTTATCCATTCACCCACTGATGGGCAGTTAGGATGTTTCCATATCTTGGCTATTGTGAATAATGCTGCAGTAAACATGGGAGCGCATATATCTCTTCAAAACACTGTTTTCATTTAGTTTGGGTATATATCCAGAAATGGGATTGCTGGATTGTATGGTGGATCTGTTTTTAACATTTTGAGGAAAATCCATATTGTTTTCCATAGTGGTTGGACCAGTTTACACTCCCACCAACAGTGTATAAGCGTTCCCTTTTCATCACATTCCCACCACCACTTGTTGTCTGTTGTCTTCTTGATGACAGCCATTTTAACAGGTGTGAGGTGATATCTCATTGTGGTTTTGATTTGCATTCCCCTGATGAGTAGTGATGTTGAGCATCTTTTCATGTGCTTGTTGGCCACTTTGATATCCTCTTTAGAAAAATGTCTACTTGGTTCTACGGTCTTACATACTTTTCTAATCTTAAAGGTATGTATATATTTCCCCTCAAGCTCATTTTTTGAGCTTAACACAAAAACTGGCATATTGTAAATAATCATTAAATTGGAAAAAATTAATTAATTTTGCTTCATTAATTTTAGAATTAATATTATGCCATGGGTGCTATTCATTTTGATAATTTCTCAAAATTATTTCAGCTCTAGAGTCAGTATGCATTACTTATATTGAGATTATATTTTAGGTGCTACCCCAGTGTATCTGTGAAGAAGCAAAACAGCTGGAGGACGGGTGGAAAGAACCTTTTACCCGAAGTCAACTGTATCACCTACTAATCAAGTGGCCTTGTTTGAGTTATGGCTACATGGAAATTCAGTGTCTTCATTCTCAGGATTTGAATACTAATGGTGACATTAGTATTTTCACAGCATATGAATGTGCCAGGAACTGTGCTGTTGCTTTACATAAATATCTCTACAGCTTATAAAGTGGGTGTAAACATCAAATAATATAATGCTTAACAGAACCCCTAGCAATCAGAAGACATTCTATTCTAAAACTTTGTGGCCAGTGTTACCACCTGGGGGATATTACTATTTAACAAACCTATTAAGACTATTAGAACATTTTTCCCAATCACAGATCTCTCTTCTCTTTGCAGCTTGCCTCTGTAATGCCAACGGCTCCTTCTCTGAGGTTTGCCATGCTCAGACGGGACAGTGTGAATGCAAACCTAACGTGCAGGGCCGGCAGTGTGATGAATGTAAGGTAAGAAGTAGGAACTGACCATGATTACTTCTTCCTTCAAACTTCTCATTGGCTTTCACTCATGTACTCCTGAGCATACTGAAAGACAAGTTCAGGAGTATCTCATTGTACATACAAAATTACTGTGATCATTGAAATGTTTTTTTCAAAATAGAACAAAATTTACCATACACTAGCATTTGACCCTCAACCTATATTTCCTTGGTAGTAAATTTGTGTAATATTTACTGTAATTCAGATGCTTCTGAAACAGCATACAAATTTAATCCCAGTCTATGGCGAGTCATGTATTCTTTTTTTTGCTTTTATGTTTTTGGCAGGAAAAAAAAAGTGTCACACCCTTTGCTCTTATCAAACACTTTGTACTAGTTCCATCAGTTAAAAGTTCCAGTGAGCACTCTACTCAACAAAAGTTTTCAGTAGAGAAGTAAATCAAAATATTTTTTTTAGATACCATTTTGCTAAAATGAAACAAAAACCAAAATATGTTGCTCTCTGTTCCTGCACGTATTGCCCTGCCTTCAGTATGGTGAGCACCTGAGATTCCTCCATAAGAGGACATGGATTTGCACTGTCTCCTTCACATACATATGTAATATTTTGGTGATAAACACTGTTAAGCAGAACCAAGCATTTCTCAGGTGTCAAACCAGCCGTCTGCAGGAAGTTTGGAAATATCATTTGCTTCTATCTCTTGAATAATATTATGTGTTCTTTTTTTGTTGTTTTATTTTTCTGTTGGCCTTTAAAGCCCACTATGTGGTGGGACCCAGAGAAGCGATTCTGTGTGTCCTGTGGCTGCAATCCCATTGGCTCTGTGACACGACAGTGTGATATCACAGGAAGATGTGTCTGTAAATCAGGCTTCGTAGGGAAACAATGCACCCTCAGCAGGCAGGTGCACCGACAGAAGGAGCAGCCACAGAGAGCGCAGCCAGTGCTGGGATCTCCCCAGAGGTGGGGTGTCAGCAGCTCCAGTGGATGTCCTCGGGGAGCCTATCGACCCCCAGCTCCGGTAATCTCAGAGGCGCTGCATGGCTCGTGCCTCAGCATGTTGTTTTCCATGTGCTGCTGCTGACCTGCTCTGGTGCCATTTTACCAAATAAAGGTTGCTAAGTGTGCAAATTGCAAATGCGAAAACTAGACAATTCCTGATTGAAGTCTTGCCTTTTAAAAATAGCTATCGATATCTTTTTTTATCAATATCTTTTTTAAAGCCTATTCAAGTTCATATGTTCATAAAAGTTTCAATTGATCATGGATTAGAAAACAAAGAAAAATTTATTAGTAGGAACCTATAATCTTAGAAGGGGAAGGAACCTCGGGCATCATTTGGAGCAAATGAAGGGAACACACGAATGAATAAATGAAGGGAAATCTAGCAAAGAAAGTGAGATCTAGCCAAGAAAATCTAGCCCATTGATCTGACATTGGGCTGACCTTTCATCATAATAATGATTTTGTTACATTTCCACATTACAATTTTGTTCACGTATACAACAAACACAAGAAACGCACTTTCACACTATAAATGTACAACATACACAAAGTAAGTTAGCATGTCTTCTACTACAAAAGTTTGGTCCCCCTTCTCACAGGGCAAAACAAAACGAATGTTGGGAGGAAGGAAGTTAGGAAGGGAGAGGGGAGAAAGGAAGAGAGGAGGAAGGAGGGAAGAATAGGTCCAAGGCCAAGTTGCAAAGTACCAGGAGACATGACTTGCCAGTGTAGAATCAGAGCTCAGGAGAACTAAGGGTAGGGGATAGAAAAGGGAGATGGAGTAGGAGGAAGGCGGGGAGGAAGTAGAACAAATTTATGGTTTTATTTCTTGGCTCTTTATTGACATTTAAAAAAAACTACTTTTGATATCAGACTGCCTCAGATCAAATCCCAACTCCAACACTGCCTGTAAACTGTAAAAGAGTTTCTTAAATCTTTCTGTAATTCAGCTTTTTCATCTATAGTAGGACCTACTTCATAGGGTTTGTGTTGGCTCAGATCCTCCAAGAAGCAAATGCCAAGAGATTTACTGGGGGAAAACTCCAGTGAAGGATGATGGAGGAGAGAGCAGTATGCAGGGAGCCTTCTACTGAAATGCGGGTCTGACCATGTGAAAGGAGAGAGGGAAGGAAATATTGAGTAGGAAAGTCTCATTGGGTGCATTCTGCCCAAATCTCAAATTCTTAGCCTGGCCAGTAGGGAGTGCCCCAGCAAAATTTGCCCATTGGAGGAATCTTGGATTGGGCAGGAAGATTCTAGTACTTCAGTGTACCAGTCATTGACTTGGAGAAGCGTGACTTGCTGTGAGCTCCTCCACTAGATCCAAGAGTGGAAGCTGGGGCTTGTCAATCAGCGACACTCCCACTGCAGGCTCTCTTGCAGGGAGATCTATCCAGGCACCTCCATGGCTGTTTCCAGGTGTCATGAGAAGAGTGCATAAGACACACATCTGAAGAGTTCTCAGTAAATGTTAGGTATTATTACTGTTATTATTACTATTGTTATTAAATGAAGAAAGCTTTAAAAGAGATTATGTTTTTCAGAAATAAATGCATACATTTAAAGTGAAAGAAAAGGACAATAACTGATCAGTATGTCTCCAAAATATAAATTTAACGGAATTTTAACCCTGATACATGCCCTTTTCCTACATATCCTACAGCACTGATGTATGATGGAGTGGTGTTTTGTCCTGAGACCATTTTTCCTTTGAGGCAGTATATGTGAGAGTTAAGAGCACAGACTCTGAAGCCAGTCTAGTTGATTTGGCTGACTCCACAATTGGTTAGCTGGTAACCAAATTACTTGACCTTTCTATGCCTCAGTTTCACCACTCTGTAAAAAGTTATTGCTAATAACTATCTTCCAGGATTGCCTTGAGATTTTGAATGAATTCATAATTTTAAAGGGCTTTAGAACAGTGCTTGGTACATAGAAAGTACAATACGTAAGTGATAGTTTTTATTATTACCCCAAATGAGAATAATTTATGGGAGCTCATCAGACTCTCCACTGAGACTAGGCAGGCACTTTCTTCCATATATGTTTTACCTCATTAATCTCAATTACTGACTAAGAATATTTGTTCCTTAAAGTTGTTTACTACAGGGTTTTCCCTGGTCTGTGAAATAAATTTTTGATCACCAATTTATTAAAATTTTATTACTGAAATTTTGTAGTATTTGTTTTGGTATAACCTAGGCTTTAAAATTACATTAGTTTAATATTAGAAAAGTATGATAGGGACATTACTTCTCATATATTTCTTCATATAATCAACTTTGGAATTTTTAAAATAACTAATGATTTGAAAGTTTATTTAATATTTTATTGATTTATGCATTAAAGATAGATAGATACACTACGTAAAGCAAACTTAGGAAATAAAGATGAATATAAAGTACTATCTCTACAATTCACATTCTAAGTCAAGAAAATTTAGGAAATAAGGACAAATGCGAAGCACAACTTTTTTAAAAATTTTAATATATAATCTAGTCTTTTATTTCTATGTATATATGTTTCTATCAGTGTGTGTCTGAATGGTATGTGTATCTTTACAGATATGTAATTAGAATTATAGTGTGTACATAATTTTGTATTCTGCTTTTTAAAATTTTACTTAACGCTCTATTCTACATATATTCATATCATTAAAACTGCTTCAAAACAGGATTTTAATGATTGCATATATTTCATGACATGAATGTATCACAATTTAATTTATCTAACTTTTTCTCTAATATTGAACATTTAAGTGCCTCTACAGTTATTCACTATGATAAATAATATTGTAATGGGCATGCTTGTACTTTAACCATTTTCTTAATTTCTGATTACGTATTAGAAGGATACATTGAATTGCTTTTTATGAATAAAAATACTATATGTTTTCATTTTTTCTTATAACTTAATTTAACTTCAAAATCAAGTGTTAGGTCATTTGTTAGAAGTGATGCACACTTCTGTCTTTAATTATATAGTGAAAGCTGAAATAGAACTAGAAATAAAAATAAAGTCAGCAGGAAATATAAAGATTAAAATGATTATCAAACATAACCCATTTTAGATTTAAAAAACAAAACTATTCTTAGCAACAGTCATTTTAAGAAACTAATTTTCAGTGTGATTTTGTTTTCTAGGACTTATTTTTAATATTGTTAACAAGAATGGCAAAAATACCTAATGAGTCTTCTTCATTTCTCTTTGGGTGGCTCACATTAAATAGCAAGATTTATTTTTTCCAAGAAGTAATTATTAAGTCTAATTTTCCAAAATAGGAATTAGTTTTACAAAGAAGTAATTACTGAGACTAAGTTTCCAGATAAAAATATCATAATAATATGACAAACTTCTGTTTAAAAGACAGCCCTGACATACTTTAAGTAGGATATGTGCTTTTCATTTTTCTGGTAGGAGTGATTTTTAATCCATCAGCATTTTCTAACATAGTCACTCTAGGTCTGATAACATGTATTTCCAGAAAGTCAGCCAAAGCTAGTAATGCTTGACCATGGAAGATTATTTGTTATAAATAGATAAGAGATATGCATATGAATCACTCATCAGAGGATGAAAGTTTCCCTTTTTCAACCTAATTTGGTGCTTTGATATGTGATCTCACAAATCAGTTTTGATCGTTAGAATGAAACCCAACAAACGAGATATCAGTCAAACTACTTATTTTGTCAGTATAGGCATAACCTAAGAGTTATATTTATAATGTGAGCCCTATAGTGATGATTAGAAGTATTTATGGATATACGACAAAAATTACATCAAATATAAGAGGGAAAAAAAGATTTATTTTAACTTTAGGCTGCTGGCCAATAATATTGAAAACATATTTACCAAGTAAAAGGACTTAATAAGATCTGAAAATAATCAATTCAGATTATTAGGAATGAAACAAGAAAAATTTTTAATTAAATAGAAATGCCACCCTCACTTATTTCCACATTTCCATTAGAATCTTGAGAGGTGTAGGGAAACGCTGGTGAAAATATAACAGACAATAATAGTGCCCTAATTCTTCCAATAATCTTGATAGAATTTCAAAGTAATTGAACTTTTCTCTTGGACATTATAGAAAAGGTCCATTAGATTAAATGACAGCCCAGTTGTCATAACATCACTGAAGAACCTGGATAACCCCAGGCTCCTCTTTTCCCACCTGATCTTACCGTGCATCTTGTGCCATTGTGAATTAATTGATTTAAATGTAATTTTTCTCTTTCCTCTTCTATGCCAGCCTGAAACCTTTGGCCTCCAATCAGCAAGGGGGTGTATTCCCTGCAACTGCAATTCCTTTGGGTCTAAATCATTTGACTGCGAAGAGAGTGGTCAATGTTGGTGCCAGCCCGGAGTAACAGGAAAGAAATGTGATCGCTGTGCCCACGGCTATTTCAGCTTTCAAGAAGGAGGATGCACAGGTCTGTAAATGAGACTAAGCTCCATGCATTCATTATCTGCTTTTGGTGTTTAAGCATTTGTAACAGTTGGTTCTACAAGGTTCCCAGAAGTTAAGGGAAATACACTTCGACAACAAGCAAGTATTGATATATAATGCAAATAATATTTAACCTAACATATATATATATTTTAAATAAATTAGATGAAATACATTGCAGTTTGAAACACTGCCCTATAAATAACTGTGCTTGCAATAAAAATCCATCCGCAGGTCCCAGTTCTGCTGTCTCCCTCCCCTTCTGTGACCTCTATTCAGCCAGTCGCTCAAAGGCTACTGCAGCTTGAAAGTCAGATGTTCAGTTTTTCTGGTGCCAATGTTACCTTAGTTTAAACATTACTCGCAGGCTAATACAGTTCAACTTTTACTCTTCCTATTGCAAAATTGGTACAAGGATCAGGGAAGTTAATATCTTTCTCTGGTACCAAAAAAAAAATGTTTTCATCTACTTCCAGGTGCCTTGAAAACTGTGATGTTCTGAGAGAGAAATAGATTGGCTCTAGATATTTGTCAGTTCCTGAGAAATTGCAAGCCAGGTTTTTTAACCATGGCTCCCTCAAGCAGTGTTCTCCTATGTCCGGCCACAGCCTTCCTACAGATCCTGAATGAAGAAAATGGGAATTAGCACACTACAGATGAAAGTAAAGATTGAACATTTGCCTTAATTTTATGCCACTAAGTTGGAATTGACCCCTATTCCAACAGTCACTAGGTTGAATATTACCCTTGTTTACTAAACTCACTGATGCAACATTGATGGTACTCTTACACTCACAGCACCATAATAAATACATGGCAAGATTTTAAGATACTGTTATTGACTACTGTAGCAAATTTATGTGAGAAGTGGCAGGAATAATATTTAAAGTTCTTTTTTTTTTTTTTTTTCGGTATGCGGGCCTCTCACTGTTGTGGCCTCTCCCATTAGCGGAGCACAGGCTCTGGACGCTCAGGCTCAGTGGCCATGGCTCACGGGCCCAGCCGCTCCGCAGCATGTGGGATCCTCCCAGACCGGGGCACGAACCCATGTCCCCTGCATCGGCAGGCGGACTCTCAACCACTGCGCCACCAGGGAAGCCCTAAAGTTCTTTTAAAAGCCAATACCTTTCAGATATTCTCAACCACTTCTGATGTATACAGGTTTTATCATAAATTCAGCCATTATAAGTTATTCTGAATATTATAATTACAGATCCTCTAAGAATCTATGTATGATCTCTAGGGCAATATCTGTGTATACTAAAAAATTTATAGAGCTGCATTTTAAAGTATACTCTGTTCTTTATAAACACAACTCTCACTAGCATTTTCACTGAATCTGAATTGATGAAAAAGTACTACACATTCAAATATATCCACTACCAGAAATTATAAATACTAAAAAAATTATTTTAAATTATGAAACAGTGATAACATTTTAGAAATGCAAACTTAGTAGCATTCGAACCTGGAGAAGCAGAACAGAAAAAAATATAGCAGGACAGGCAGGATAGCGTTATGGTTGAGAGCATGACTCTCACCAAAGAGCTTGGATTTGTTTAGTGACTCCACCAGCAACTAGTTATATGACCTTGACTGAGTGACCTGGCCTCACTGTCCCTCTGCAAAATTCATCTATTAAGTCAGGAAAATAATAATATCTACCTCACTGGGGTTTTGTAAGAATTAGTTGAGTTAAAAGATTCAGAGAAATGCCTGGCACTAAAAGTGTTATGTAAGTGTTCATCATCATCATCATTTTTGTTTATTAGTATTATCAATTGTGATAAACATTCTGTTTTGGTAGGGAAAACTAGCTAATTACTCAAGTCTTCCTATTCAGTGTTGTGCTTCCATTGAAGAACTACTTAGAGAATTTCTACTTGCAAGTAGATTGTAACTGTCCCAAGACATTTTTTAGCACATAAGTTTAAACATAATGTGAAAATATTTTTCTTCTTAATAAAGGGTATATATAAAATAAATCCTTTGGCTTAAAATTAGCAACAACAACAATAATAAAAACAACCGCTAACATTTATGTCAAGCATCGTGCTACACATTTTTCACAGCGGGATAGAATGCTGTGAGCAATGATCATTGTGATCCCTTGAAAAGTGAACTTAATCAAATAAACTAAATGTATTTTTTAAAAGATTTCATCATCATATAACTAATTAAAGATTTCTCGTAACATTAGTCTTCTATTTGAATCTGAGTATTTGATGGTATTTTTCTCTTTCACTTTTTTGATTTGAAATGCTGCACTAAGGTATACTCAGCAACTGAGTCAACTATAGCTAATAAGTGACATGCACTCCTTGTCTTGAATGGCTTTGAAGATCTTCTCAAATCTTTTTTTTTTCCGTCAGATCTTATTTTTGCATTCTTTGAGAAAGTGCAATAGATAGGGATGTTTGCACTCTTCATATATAGTGTCATAGCTAGGAAAATGAAAAATCCATTGAAAAGAAATAATGCAGGTGGTAAATGAAACTCAAAAAATGTTTTTATATGTAAATATATTTCTGTAGTTCAACTATTTAAAAAATATTTGTACAACTGAAATATCCTGATGTCATTTTAATTAAATGTACGATATACTGAATTTAGGAAGCTTATTAAGCTTATTGTTTTTATTGCAAATCTGAGTCATCAACAGGAAGGAAATATTAATCTCTACAGCACAGAAACATTAGTTATGAACTTAAAATAAATATAGAAACAGAATTGTAACCTTGATAGTATCCAGATATAAGGGAATACAGTTAACAGGGAATCTGATACATCGGTTCTTTTTATCCTTAATTGAAAAACAAAAATGTTTTACCCTTTAAAATTATTAAATGAAATTCAGTATATATTTATTGAACAACGCCTCTGAAATACACGGTACTATAATATAAAAGATGAATGAGGTGAGTCATTTTCAAGGATCTTTAACCAAATAAGATGACACAAATCGCAAAAAAAAACCAACACAAACACTTTATATCAAATTATTTTTTTCTTTTTTATCCTTTCACCTGTGAAGCTTGTGACTGTTCCCATCTGGGTAATAATTGTGACCCAAAGACTGGTCGATGCATTTGCCCACCCAATACCATTGGAGAGAAATGTTCTAAATGTGTACCTAATACCTGGGGCCACAGCATTACCACTGGTTGTAAGGTGAGTGAATTGCTTTATTTCATCTCATAATGTCTTTTAAGGATTTCTATTTTGGTAGACCTCAGTAGTCTGGCATTTCAAAAGTCAATATTATATTACAAAACAATACAGAACTATCACTATAGCATGCTTGCAGGTATTGATCAGTATCTTACATTTTACTTGTGGGAAAGATGATAAAGTAAATATACATTTATGTAGCTTCATCCATGATACTTACAAAAAAAAGGAGGAAAAAGAACCAAAAATTCTAAAATAAAACCGGAAACATCTATAACTTCATACCTACACACAATGAATATATCTGCAAAGTACAAGGAAATTAAGAATGAATTAAAAGAATTTGCCAAAAATCCATAAGAATTTCTCCCAACTTATACCTAGGTGTCAGTTTTCAGGAAGTAGGTGAGAGGATTCTGAAGAGTCATATAAACAACCTTTAGCTTAGAAAACTACCCATTTTTTTTTCCATGAGTGGACCATAGAAAGTGGTATGACCAGACTCAGATTTAGAGAAATCTATACAGCCTCAGGGTAGAAGGCTGCTTGTAAGGCCTTTGCAGAAACGTTGGTGAGAGTTGACAGAGGTTTTGGCCCCAGTCAATTATCCACTAACATTTAGGCGGCAAGCTAAGTTATGGAACTCCTAGACTGATTTGGCCTGCTGAACTCATGTATTTAGGGGGTAAGAAAGAGAAGGCATAGGGATGCCTGCCAGGTATTGCTTTGCAACAGGTGATCGTATCATTTACTGCTAGAGGGATTATAGGAGGAGATGCAAGTTCAAAAAGGAAAAGTGATGAGTTTGGGGGTTTTTGTCAGCTTTTTGTGAGACTTTAATTAAATAAAATACAATTCACCTATTTAAAGTGATGAGTTTTGATCGATGATTACAGTTGTATAACCAACCCTTGTGCTCCATTGCAGTCTACTTCCCCTGCCCCCCGCCCCCAATCAGCACCAGGAAACTACTCTTTTCATTCTATCACTGTACTTTTGCCATTTCTACAAACTCACATAAATATAGTCATATTCCATGTTGTTTTTTGGAGGGTTTTTTGTTTGTTTTGGGGGATTATTTTTAGTTTGGCTTCCTCTACTTAGTATAATGCTTTTGTAATTCATCCATCTGTTATATTTTATCAGTAGTTCTTTTTTCTTGCTTGATAATTTTTCATTGTATGATATGCCATGACTTGGGTCATTTCCAGTTTGGTCCTATTATGAATAATTTTGCTGTGACCATTAGTGTATAAATGTCAAAAGCAAGTGTGTAGACACATTTTCATTCCTCTTCACAAGAATGCTCCACATCCCTGCCTGTACTGAAGATTCTAAGTCTTTTTTTTTACTTTAAGCATTCAATTGGGTGTGTATTCATATATTTGCATTCTTTTCTTTTTTGTCCAATGATATTAGGAATAATTTTGGTTTTTTGTCAGTTATATATCTTCTGGATGCCTATTTAAATCTTTTGCCTATTTTTATTTGGGGTTGTTTGTTTACTTAGTAATAAGTTGAAAGAGTTCTTTATATATTCAGGATACTAGCCCTTTAATACATCTAGTTCTGCAACTGTTTTCTCCTAGTATATGACTTGCTTTTCAATTCCTCTAAGTATCTTTAATTTTTATAAAAATTAGTTTATTATCTTTTTCTTTCATGGTTCATGCTTTTTATGGTCCATCTAGGAAGTCAATTTATATTTCTTAAAGGTCTAAAGTATCTCTCCTGTGTTTTCTTCAAGAATTTTTACAGTTTTATGTCTTAAATTTGGGTCCATGTTCAATTTTCAATATTAATTTTTATATACGGTGTAAAGTAAAGGTCAAAATTCACTTTTTTTCTGGATGTCCAATTTTTCCAACACCAATTGTTGAAAAGGCTATCTTATTTTCCCCATTGAATTACTTTGATTCCTTTGTCAAAATAAACTGACCATATATGCGTTCACACATTTCTGGACTCTATTCTGTTTCATTGATTTATGTTTATCCTTATGCTGACAGCACACTGTCTTGATCACTGTAGCTTTCTAGCAAGGAATGAAATTAGGTGGTATAAGCTCTCCAACCTTGTTCATCATTTCCCATACCATTTGGTTACATTGAATTCTTTGCATTTCCATATAAATTGACAACTCAGCTTGCCAATTTCTTTCTAAAAAGCCTGCTAAGATTTCATTGGGATTATGTTAAATCTACAGGTCAATTTGGGAAAAATTGACGTTTTAAGAACATCAGATCTTCCAGTGCATGAACATGGCATAACTTTCCATTTAGTTAAGTCTTTATCATTTTCCTCAACAATGTTTTATAGGTTTTGGTGTGCAAGACTTGCATGTGCATTATTAAATTTACTGTTGTATTTCATATTTTTGATGCAAATGCTATTATTTGTTCCATTTCAGTTTCCAATTGTTTGTTACTAGAACAGAAAAATACAATTATTTTTATACATTAACCTTCTATACTGCAATCTTCCTAAGCTTATTAGTTTTACTTGCTTTTTGGTAGATTCATTAGGATTTTTTATCTAGAGAATAGTGTCATCTGCAAATTGAGTTTTACTTCTTCCTCTCCAATCCATATAAGTTTTATTTCATTTCCTTGACCTACTGCAGTAAATTGTTGACTAGAAGAAGTTGGAGCAAACATCTTTGCCTCATTCCTTCTGTTAAGTAGAAAGCATTCAGTCTTTTATAATTAAAACATAATTAAGAATGATGTTAGCTATATTTTACTTACAGATGCTCTTTATCAGTTTTAGGATGTCTCTCATGTACCTAGGTTGCTAAGAACTTTTATCAGGAATGTGTGTTCAATTTTGTCAAATGAATTTCTGCAGCTATTGAGATGATCATATGATTTTTCTTTTTAAGCTCTTAATATGGTGAATCATATTGATTGATTTTCAAATGTTGATCCAACTTTGTAATCCTCAGATAAACCCTGCTTGATCATGGGGAATTATTCTTTTAGAATTATTTTAGATTACGTTTGCTAGCATTTTGTAAATGGTTTTTGGATCTACATTCATAAGGAATATTGGTTTATATTTTTCGTAGTGTTGTTTTCCAGTTTTGGTATTGGGGTACTGCTAGCCTCATGAAATAGATTGGGAAGTATTCCCATCACATAATTTCTGAAGCGTTTACATAATCAATGAAATAGAAAATAAAAATAGAAAAAAGTCAGTGAAGCCCAAAACTGATTCTTTGGAAAGTTTAATAAAGTTGACAATACTCTAAGAAGATTGATCAAGAAAAAAAGAGAGAAGAAACAAATAAAATGATGAATAAAGAAGGGGACATAACTATAGATCCTACAGACATTAAAAGAATAATATGGGAATAATCTGAACAACTTAAAACAATAAATTTGATAACATATTAAATGAACTGAATGGAGGAATGTTTTCAAAGGTTTATTTTAACATCCCTTTTTTTTTCTTACTTTGAAGTTAATTTGCCCTTGCGTTTCATGTTTCTTAAGGTGAAAACTTAGATTATTGACTTGAGATCTTTCTTCTTTACTAATATAAGCAATTCATATTATAAATTTCCTTCCAGGCACTACTTTAATTGTATCCCATACATTTTGATATGTTGTGTCTCAATTTTCATTGTTTAAAATATTCTTACTTATTTTATTTTTAATCCAATGATTATTTAAAAGTATGTTCTTTAATTTGCAAATATTTGGGAGTTTTCAAGATCTCTTTCTATTATTGTCATCTAGTTCTGTATTGGTCTGAAAGCGTAATTTGTATTTTTTAGTCCTTTTGAATATATAGAGATTTGTTTTTTGTCTCAGAATCGTATCCATTTTGATTAACGTGTGTCCTTGAAAACAAGGTGTGTTATGTTCTGGCACCGTTGGATAAAATCTTCTATAAAAGTCAATTATCTTTAATGATTTTTATGTCTGCATGTTTTCTCAATACCTGAGGATGTTGAGCTATACCTGTGATCTATTTCTTCTTTCAGTTCTCTCGGGTTTTGATTCATGTATTTTGTAGCAGTGATATTAGGTGTATGCTCATTTAAGATGAATCTATCTTTTTGAAAAGTTGATGCCTTTATCATTATGAAGCATCCCTGTTTATCCATGATAATGTTCCTTGTTCTGAAGTGTACTTTTTATCATATTCATATAGCTATGCTGTCTTTCTTCTGATTGGTGTTTTTGTGGTCGTATACATTTTAAAACATTATCATTTATTCCATCTCTTTTTAAAAATAGTTTAATGTTTATCTTAATGCTTCTGCCTCTTAATTCAAGTATTTAAATCATTTCCACTTAATGCAATTATCAGTCTGAATGGATTAAGTCTACATTTTGCTATTTGCTTTATATTTGCCCTATCTGCTCTTACCTTCATTTTTCTTCTTTTTCTACCTCACTTTGGACTGAGTAATTTTTTATAATTACCTTTTATATTCACTTTGACTTCTTAGCTCTACTTATTTATTTTATATTTTTGTCTTTGTCTAGGGATATACGTCTTTAACTTTTCATAATGTACCTTAAAATAATGTTTTAACACTTTACATTTAACATAAGAAACTTGCAAGGGTAAACCTCTAATTTTCTTTCTTATCTTTATGCTATTGTTGTCATATATTTTACTTCTGTATATTATATATCCCACAATATAATCTTATGATTTTGATTTAAATAATCAATTATTTTTTCAAAAGGAGAAAAAACTTATTTTCTGCTTTTCTATATAAATATCAATTCCAGTGCTCTTTATTCCTTTGGATACATCCAAATTTCTATTATTATTATTATTTCTAGTATTTCAGGTCTGCTGACAATGATTCTTTCCATTTTTGTTACCAAGAAGTCTCTACTTTTCCTTCATTTTTCAAAGTTATTGTTTCTGAGTATATAATCCTAAATCCTGTTTTTCAGCAATTTGATTATGTTGTCTTTTTGTAGTCACCTTATATTCATTTCTCAGGGGGTTAGTTGGACTTGAATCTGTGGGATTGCAGATTTCATCAAAGTTGGAAATTTTCCAGCCATTGTATCTTTAAAATTTTGTTTGTTTGTTTTTCATCCCCATTGTCTCCTTCTGGAACTCATTATGTATGTGTTGGACCACATGATATTTTCCCACAACTCACTGAACTGTTTATTCTTTCATTCTTCTTTTTTCTATATTCTTCATTTTTGTTAGTATCTATTGTTAGGTGTTCAAATTCACTGATTTTTTTTTCTTCTGTAGTATCTAATCTGTTGTTAATCCAGTTGCTAGTCTTTTTTCATTTCAAATATGTATCTTTCATCTTTAAATTTCCTTTTGTATCTTTTTATATCTTTCATTTCTCTCCTCCTTATATTCACATTTTTCATTTATCCTTGAGAATATTTATTTATAATATTTATAAATATTGGTTTTTGTAAGGTAGTTTTTTGCTAATTCCATCATTTGTTTTATTTCAAGATCATGCTTACTGGTTGATTTTTTTTCCTGGTTATGAACTATATTTTCTTGCTTCTTTGCGTGACTGGTGATTTTTATTTGGATGCCGGATGTTGTACATTTTTTCATTGTTGCACATTAGATTTTGTTGTATTCTTTTAAAGAGAGTTGAACTTTATCCTGGCTATCAGGTTAGTTACTCACCGATCACTTGAATCCTTTTGATGCTTGCTTTTAAATTTTATTAGGGAAGGTCCAGAGCAGCCTTTAATCTAGGAATCACTTAGCCCTACTACTAAGGTGCTAAATACATTGAGAACACTATAAATCTCAAATCACTGTTCATTTAGATTATAATCATCCAAGATTTTTAAATAGTAGGATACATGCTTATAAATATTTGTGAGGGCTGTATGAATTTTTTTGTAATTATTCATAATTATGAAGTGCATTACTATCTGTTCACTCTGGCTATTGGGAATATGAATTATTCCAAGCTTTCTGTGGACCCTAGGAATTTTTCAGCCTCAGGCTTTCCAATTATTTTTTCTCCAACCATGTAGAATTTCATTCCATGCATGCACAGATCAGTACTTAGCCAACGACTCAAGGGAACCCTTCTGCATATCTCTGGAATTTTCTCTCTAACTTCCTTCTTTTGGGACACATATTCTACTTGTCTTCCATAAATTCTAATTGCCTCGGCTTCTCCAAACTCTACGCTGTTTCTCAATTCAGCTATAGTTTTGGGCTTTATTTGGGTTTCCCGTCTTTGGGTTGCAGACTAGACTGCCTTTATGTTCTAACTCATTTGTTTTCCTTCTCTCAAAAATCACAGTCCTTCGCTTCCTGTTATCCAATGTTTGAAAACAGTTATTTGTTAGTTTTTATTTCTGTATGTATTTTGTTCTTAGTTTTATAGTTTAACAGATTAAAAGAGAGGAAATAAACCAGTAAGTGCTCTAAAAACTAAGACTGTTTAAAAAGAAGGAATATTCTTTAGTGCCTAGTGCAACACGAAGGTCAAGTAAGATTAGGGCTGAACTGTGTCCATTAAATTTAAGAGCAATAAATAAGGGCATTTTTGATGTTAGTGAGAGCCATTCCAGTTGATCACATTGGACTGAGAAATACTGGAACATAATGACCAAGTGTGGCCTGTTTGACTCCATGGTAGTACCCTATAGAGATGTAAACTATTATTTTCTACTGAGTCAGCACACGTGTAGACTCTGTAACCATTCTTACATATATGATAAAATATCTGAATACATTCGTCTAGATACACTGATCTAGAGGAAAACAAGAGTATTGGTGACTGTTCAAGGAAGTGCAGATACATGACTTCAGTTAGACATGTGATTAAATTCAAAACTGGACAGGATGCTCATTTTTCTATTGCCAATAGCAATATTAAGTTTGAAGGTCCATAGATCTACATTTTTGGAAACAAAACAAAAATTTCTCAAGAGTTCCAAAGATTTTTGATGAGTATGAACAACATTTTAAGTTTCTATGACTGACATTTTGCATTTTCAACCTCAAATCCAAGCATCTGCCCCATCATCGCTTGACTCATGAATAAGTTGTACATAAACTTAAGAGGGTTCCATGTTATCTACAAAATCCTATGATGTGGCCAAACTCTAATGAAACCCCTGAAATTGAAGCTGATGCTTAATGTTCAGGATGTAAATCAGGATAGAATGTAGACCAAGTTATTTTTAAGCATTTGTATGTTTGATTCCATTATATTTACTGATCATTGAATAAACATTATGTTGACTGAAGTCGATCGAAATATTTTGATTACTTTGAACAACTGTTAAAAATCTAAATTTCTGAATAGCTAGACACTTCATAATTATGAATAATTACAAAAAAATTCATACAGCCCTCACAAATATTTATAAGCATGTATCCTACTATTTAAAAATCTTGGATGATTATAATCTAAATGAACAGTGATTTGAGATTTATAGCTTTCATTTCTTTGTGTCATGGATAATTTCTCTGTGCTGAGGTGTGAGCACACACATCATCTGAGCTTTTATTGAACTAGAATACAAAGCCTGCCATCTTTCACTAGCAGGGGAATAGTGCATAAATCTTCTATTGCTAAACAAACATTACATCTAATTATGATTTACATTTCATGTTGGCTATAGTACTGTCTAAACATATGGTTAATGGTCTCTTTTATTCTCTACTATAACTTCCTGAATAAACTCCCTGATTTGGAAAGGTCCCAATGTCTATCTGTACTGTTGACTAGTCTTTAAGTATTAATGCTTTCGTTTTATAATAATAAATTTGTAGCAGACATTTCATATTTTAGTTAAAGTCTAAAGACAGTTATTTTAGTTAATAAAGTCTAAGACATCTATTTTAGTTAAGTATCTCTATCTCATAAAACAATTTTTAAAGTTATTGCATGATTATAGTTTCCATAGCATATAATTTTCTCTTTCTGATTATGGTCAGTTTTGTTTAAATGAGTCAAGGAAAAGTTATTTAAAGGAATAAGTCAGTCATCCTTATTTTGTTTTTGTTTTTTTTTTGCGGTATGCGGGCCTCTCACTGTTGTGGCCTCTCCCATTGCGGAGCACAGGCTCAGCGGCCATGACTCACGGGCCCAGCCGCTCCGCGGCATGTGGGATCTTCCCGGAGCGGGGCACGAACTCGTGTCCCCTGCATCGGCAGGCGGACTCCCAACCACTGCGCCACCAGGGAAGCTCAGTCATCCTTATTTTGAATTCTCATTCTACATCTGATGTTCTATAAGAACGAGTTACTTGGGGGGACGGTGGTTGTTTGTTCTATGCTTTGGAAACTATAGCCATGTTTGTAGTATAATACATAATCACATTTTAGATCTTTGAGTTTAAAATACCTTTTAGGAGCATCCCCTACTGCAGACCTTTTTACTGGATAGCAGTGAAGACAGAAAAATACTGAACCAGAAAGACACCAAAAATAAGGCCAGGTGATATTTTAATATCAGAATCTGGGAAAATATTTCACCAAACATTTCGACAGGGAAGAGATAATAGATGGAAAGCTGGTGATTGTACATCACAGCCTGGAAAGTGTTGTCCCATAAGTAAACTGCTGGCAGGAGCAGAAGCAGGAATAGCCCTAGTAGTAGTGGGTATAAGAATTAAGCTGAGCAATGAAAGTGTGAGAAATGCAAAGTGAGATCCAGCCAGACTTGGATCTGGAAATTTGGCAGGTTGTTATGCATTTGAGTATGCCACAGAGCTGTAAATCTGAGAAGGATAATTAATAGAAAGTCACCAAAAAGAGGTCAAGTACAAAGCCTGTATGGTGGCAAACGCAGACACAGAGACAGGTGGTACTCACTTGGGGGACAGAAACCACACTAGTTGTTTAAACAGGGAAAGTAGAATATAAAGAATTGTTAACCAGTAAAAAGGATAAAAGAGGGATATAAAATGTCCTGAAGTAGTAGGTACAAAAGAGTAGCTACTACTTCCAGGGTGAGGGGTGGTGGACAATAAAGGAACCAAGGGCTAGGGGAAGGCATCCCCCTGCCCCCCACTCCCAACAAGGCTTAGGTTCAGACATAGTTGAAAAGAATGTGGCTACTACAGGAATGCATAGCCTGCTGGTGGTAAAACACAAACAATAATAATAATACACAAAACTTGCCAGAGTTTGTGGGCAAGTGTTGGTCTATAGATGCTACCCATCATTGCTGGAGGTTATGGGTATGCTGGAGCTACTTAGAAGCAGCCTGTTGTGGACAGAGCTTGTGTGCAGACCTAAGCAGCCTAGGAGAGAGACTGGCCTGATGGCATAGCTAGAATTCTTTCTGGGCCTCTGGGTTCCCATGCTAAATAATTAAATAATAATGATGGCAATAGTAATGAAGACCCAGAACCCAGAACAGAAGTGTCTTTCCATCACTATGGCCTTCTAATGAATAAGCCTAATGTTCTGCTACCTGGCCAGGGAGAGGTGTCCACAGGGTCTAACTGCAATATCACAAAGCAGGGCAAGGAGGAGTGAGTTTAGAGCTCAGAGGCAGCAGAGTAATCACTGGCACAGCTGATCTGTGAAAATGATGTATTCCAAGACCTTAAATAACATTTAGAAATCCACTTGAATTTTAATTAAAATGCAAGGAACTATGAGCTGTAAATCAGAAACAGAGAGCCTTAAGCAATAGGAGACGAAGAGACATGTGGATGAGCAGCAATTGAAGATTGCTGATGAGGTGAGATAAAGAAATTATTGAAAAGAAGCTAAAAATGCAGCAGTGTAATTAAAATAAGTATTGGTGGTATATACATACAACAGAATTTTCATGGTGTAGAATGGAAAGGACAAAATGGAGAACAAATTTGAGAGGCAAATAGGGAAACGACTGCAGAAAACAGTAGTATATTATTGATTTGGCAGACAGACAAAAATGATGTACTTTAAGAATTATAAGTGATCCTGAAGAAGAATATTGATAAATTAGAACAGAAGTAAAAATCAAAAACAAATTTGAAGAAATAGCACTGAATTAAAGAGCAATTTTATTCTCAAACTGAAAGAACTCACCATGTTCCAGTAAATTAATTTTTAAAAAGACTCAAGCTTTTAAAAATTCTAGCAAAACTTGGCATCATTTTATTTTTTAAATTTTTTATGTTTTTAATATTTTTTAACATCTTTTTTGGAATATAATTGCTTTACAATGGTATATTAGTTTCTGCTTTATAAAAAAGTAAATCAGCTATATGTATACATATAACCCCATATCTCCTCCCTCTTAAAAAAAAAAAAAAAGTAGCTGCTTAAACATGAATACCAGAAGGAAAACAAAAAGATATCTTTAATTAGTAGCTTGATCCCCTTCTGTGCTAGTTTCCTTTTCCCAGAAATACATTTTGTACTGTTTTGTTAGTTGAGTTTTAAGTGTCTCAGGAGGTGGTGGATCTGGCACTTCCTTGGGAGCATATTTCACAGCCTAATAATCTTAATAGCTTCAATACTCTGGAATGGGTTTAATCCAGTCTTATTTGTTTGTATAGGTTAAAATTTTCCAAGGGCCTCTCATCACCCTAGCAATAGGAATTTTTTAATGGTCTCATCACTTTTTAATTGCTTAAACTTTTTTTTTTTTTTTTTTTTTTGTGGTACGCGGGCCTCTCACTGTTGTGGCCTCTCCCGTTGTGGAGCACAGGCTCCGGATGCGCAGGCTCAACGGCCATGGCTCACAGGCCTAACCACTCCGCGGCACGTGGGATCCTCCCAGACCGGGACAGGAACCCGTGTCCTCTGCATCAGCAGGCAGACTCTCAACCGCTGTGCCACCAGGGAAGCCCCTACCTTTTTTTTTTTAGTGTTTAAAATAAAAGGTTTGGAATGAGCATTAAAAAAAAAAATTCTAGCAAAATTTCAAATTACATATATAAAGAGAAAATCCTATGCGTATCTAGGAAGAAGAAAAAAGGTTACCAGCAAAGCACCTCAGATTGGGCTTTTCTGCAAACCTAACTCTAAAACACAACATCCTAGATATCACTTCTCCTCTAAATTCTCCCTGGCTTCCCCAGATCTGGTTTGGTGCTTTTTATATGTTCTCATAGCATTTTGCATTTTCCCTATTATAGCATTTTGCATTTTCCCTATTATATCATGCTTATTCCACTGTGTTATATTTATGTATTTACTTATATTTATGTACATTAGATTGTAAGGTATGTCTCTATACAATAACTGCTATAAAAATGAAATGATAAGGTAAAATGGCTTTGTCTAAAGTTCAATCTTTGAAGTAAGAAGTATTTGAAGAAAACCTATACCTAACTCCTGCTCACCACAAAGACAGAGAAAACACAGTTTCTTTCTTATTCAATAGCTTTATGGTTTCTGGACACTCATATATTTTAGTAAATGCAGGAAGCAATTTTAACATTATGTTCACTGATGTTTCCCAAGCGACTGAACTAGAACAGTACAAAGCATGTAACAGACACATGATTAATATGTGCTTAATGGAAGCATAGAAACATTAGAATTAAAATTTAAAGATATTGCCCATGAAATGATGTTAATCATTGCTGTTTTTATCTCCTCCATAGCCTTGTAACTGCAGCTCGGTGGGATCCTTGGATTTCCAATGCAATATAAACACGGGGCAATGCAACTGTCGTCCCAAATTCTCTGGTGCAAAATGTACAGAGTGCAATCGAGGCCACTGGAGCTACCCTCACTGCAATCCCTGTGACTGCTTCCTGCCAGGGACTGATGACTCAACCTGTGATTTAGAGACTAAAAAATGCTCCTGTACTGATAAGACTGGGCAGTGTACTTGTAAGGTAAGTGCTGCCGAAATTCAGTAAGGAAAAACCTTACTCAGTTCTATTTCCATTGCTCAGCTTTAACTTCATTCAGTTATTTATTCCTGCATCATTAGGCCAAACAGACAGACAAATGAAAATTCATTGCCAGACACAGTTTTATTCTAGCATACAGATAAGCACTGATTTTTTTTTTTTTTTTTTTGGCAGCACGCGGGCCTCTCACTGTTGTGGCCTCTCCCATTGTGGAGCACAGGCTCCGGACACGCAGGCTCAGCGGCCATGGCTCACGGGCCCAGCCGCTCCGCGGCATGTGGGATCTTCCCGGAGCGGGGCACGAACCCGTGTCCCCTGCATCAGCAGGCGGACTCTCAACCACTGCGCCACCAGGGAAGCCCTAGCACTGATTTTTAAGAACTGATTTTCAACCAAAACCCAACATATTTTTCTAGCTCATATAAATGATATATTTTCGACAGTAAAGTTCAGTTTGTCTTTACATATTCACTTTGCTTCAACAAGAATAATGTGGGAGAGAAAAAAAAGTTCTCTTAAGCATCATCAGAGAAAATCACAGCTAAATGACAAGGTTGATTTAAAAAAATATTTCTCCTCAAATTAATCCGCAATTACTGTACACTGCAAAATAGATTTACTGCTGTGAAAGTTCAGTAAAACTTCATCACGTATAAGCAGTGACATTACAAACAGTGACTATATGCAAATTTCAGTCCTCATTAGTATTGTTAAATGACATAGGAAAACAGCCAATTAAAAAGGGTAAGAAGGGCTTCCCTGGTGGTGCAGCGGTTAAGAATCCGCCTTCCAACACAGGGGACATGGGTTCGAGCCCTGGTCCGGGAAGATCCCACATGCCGCAGAGCAACTAAGCCCGTGTGCCACAACTGCTGAGCCTGTGCTATAGAGCCCGCGAGCCACAACTACTGAGCCTGCGCTCTAGAGCCCATGAGCCACAACTACTGAAGCCCACAAGCCTAGAGCCCATGCTCTGCAACAAGAGAAGCCACCATAATGAGAAGCCCGCGCACTGCAACGAAGAGTAGCCCCCACTCGCTGCAACTAGAGAAAGCCCACGTGCAGCAGCAAAGACCCAAAGCAGCCAAAAATAAATAAAAATAAAATAATTTTTTTAAAAAAAAAGGTTAAGAAGGATTTTTTTCTCCCTTAGATATTTCTGGAAAATCAGTCCCAGGATAAATGCAGTAAAGACTGTATCAGAAGTATCTTTACAAGAAAAAGTCTATGCAAAGAGAGTCAGAGGAAACAGAAAGATGAAATCTAGGGAGTGGTTGTTAAGAGTCTTGAGAATTTAGGAAAATGGAAGATTCTGCCATTAAAAGTCCTAGACAAAGCACAAAGTATGATGCTGCATTATTACATATTATAATTATGATTATACATTATACTTAATACATGCTATATGTGTGTATATACAGTATTCAATAATAATTATATAAATCTATATTTTAACATATTGCCTGTTTTTTACAGCTTTGCATCACACCACTGTCTAAGAATCAATGTTTTTATTTTGCTTTCAAAATTCTCATGACTCTTTCATATTCCTCACAGTGGAATAATGGGAAATGTGCTGCCTAAATTTTAAAAACAATATACAATATCCTTAGTAATGCATGCATTTATAAATAAAGCATTGTTTTAGACCCATGCCATGCTAACAAAGAGATTAACTGCATATGCTATTTGGGATGTGAGTCTGATATTCAGCATTCTTTTATTTTTTGTTTCATTGTCTTTAAAATGTGCTCCTGTTATTCATTCTTGAGTTTATTTCTCTCACCATGTCACCGTATGGACTCTGGGGATCTCTCATCTTTCTTCAGGTGAATGTGGAAGGCGTCCGCTGTGACAGGTGCCGGCTTGGCAAATTCGGACTTGAGGCCAAGAACCCACTTGGCTGCAGCAGCTGCTATTGCTTCGGCGCCACTACTCAGTGCTCTGAAGCAAAAGGACTGATCCATACGTGGGTGAGTAAGGAACTGCTGAGCCATGTAATGGTATAATGTTAGTTCCTGCTGGCGTCTTTTAGCCAGGCACTGAGGGGTAGGAGGAAATGGCAAAACATTTAAGTAACCTTTTCCCCTGCGCACGTTTAGAACGGGTAGAGGGGCCGTGTGCCATTAGACAGTTGGAGTAAATATCGTTTTTATCCTGCCTTTAAAAGAGTTCATTGCGGATAAGGAAATAGATGCCGAGTGAAAAAGGAAAACATTATAAGGGAAATGTTATGTTTGGGGATGGGAAGAAGCTGCCCTCTGAAGAGCAAGGGCACCAGAGCGGGAAGATAGATGTGTGTTCATGCAGTAATGAAAACCAGAACTTGCGCATTTAGTCCAACCAGGCTTAGAGAATCATCACTCTTTAGGGCGGAAAAAAGTTCATTTTTGCCTTAATTTTCCTTTAACTCTTCCTACTTTTAAACTCTACTTATTGTTAGTGTAAAAGACCAGTTTTCACAGATGTTGTGGATTTCACTATGCAAACAAGTCAGAAGGGTTTATCCCCTCTCCTACCTGTTCATTGTGCACGAGTTCTGTTTCTCATGAGAACACTTCATCAGAAGGGGATGGGGCTGCAGAGAGACATGCAGTCTATCACTTTTTTTTTAACATCTTTATTAGAGTATAATTGCTTTACAATGGTGTGTTAGTTTCTGCTTTATAACAAAGTAAATCAGCTATACATATATCCCCATATCTCCTCCCTCTTGTATCTCCCTCCCACCCTCCCTATCCCACCCCTCTAGGTGGTCACAGAGCACCGAGCGTATCTCCCTGTGCTATGCGGCTGCTTCCCACTGTCTGTTTTACATTTGGTAGTATATATAAGTCCATGCCACGCTCTCACTTCATCCCAGCTTCCCTGTGTCCTCAAGTCCATTCTCTACATCTGCATCTTTATTCCTATCCTGCCCCTAGGTTCTTCAGAACCACTTTTTTTTTTTTTAGATTCCATATATATGTGTTAGCATATGGTATTTGTTTTTCTCTTTCTGACTTACTTCACTCTGTGTGACAGACTCTAGGTCCATCCACATCACTACAAATAACTAAATTTCATTTCTTTTTACGGCTGAGTAATATTCCATTGTATATGTGTGCCACATCTTCTTTATCCATTCATCTGTCGATGGACACCTAGGTTGCTTCCATGTCCTGCCTATTGTAAATAGAGCCTCAATGAACATTGTGGTATATGACTCTTTTTGAATTATGGTTTTTTCAGGGTATATGCCCAGTAGTGGGATTGATGGGTCGTACGGTAATTCTATTTTTAGTTTTTTAAGGAACCTCCATACTGTTCTCCATAGTGGCTGTATCAATTTACATTCCCAGCAACAGTGCAAGAGGGTTCCCTTTTCTCCACACCCTCTCCAGCATTTATTGTTTGTAGATTTTTTGATGATGGCCATTCTGACTGGTGTGAGGTAGTATCTCATTGTAGTTTTGATTTGCATTTCTCTAATGATTAGTGATGTTGAGCATTCTTTCATGTGTTTGTTGGCAGGCTGTGTGTCTTCTTTGGAGAAATGTCTCCTTAGGTCTTCTGCCCATTTTTGGATTGGGTTGTTTGTTTTTCTGATATTGAGTTGCATGAGCTGCTTGTAAATTTTGGAGGTTGAGTTTAAAGGAGGCCTCCAAAGACTTAAACTCAGCCCCTGCTGTGTTTTGATCCCATGCAGGTGACTCTGAAGCCTGAGCAGACCATTCTGCCCCTGGTGGATGAGGCGCTGCAGCACACAACTACCAGAGGCATCATTTTTCAACATCCAGAGATTGTTGCACACATGGATCTGGTGAGACAAGATCTCCATTTGGAACCTTTTTATTGGAAACTTCCAGAACAATTTGAAGGAAAGAAGGTAAGGACAAGAACTTTGAAGTCACATGAGAACAAAATAAAATGTTTTTAGAATAATGCTATTTGGAGATTTATCTAACTCATCATTCCTCATTCTCTTTTATCAGTTGATGGCCTATGGGGGCAAACTCAAGTACACAATCTATTTTGAGGCTCGGGAAGAGACAGGTTTCTCTACATATAACCCACAAGTTATCATTCGAGGTGGGACTCCTAGTCATGTGAGAATTATCATCAGGCATATGGCTGCTCCTCTAATTGGCCAGTTGACAAGACATGAAATTGAAATGACAGAGGTAAGGTGGTTACTTGTTGGGTGCCAGGATGCCAATGGATTTGCACTCGGTTTCGGCAAAGTGGTTTCTTTTCTTGTTAACAGAAAAAATGGAAATATTATGGTGATGATCCTCGAATCAGTAGAACTGTGACCCGTGAAGACTTCTTGGATGTACTATATGATATCCATTATATTCTTATCAAGGCTACCTATGGAAATATCATGAGACAAAGCAGGTAAACTATAATGAATATCCAAGTTAATTTCTTATTCTAGAGTCTATAAGAGAGATGAGTAAGACATCAGACAAGAAAGATTTAAAAGTTTGGTTTGGGAGTGTGATGATAGAAGACTAGTCAAGGATGGTGTCCAGGTCATCTGGTGGAAATTACTGCCATTCCCCCCAAAAGGGAAACAGAATCAGAAGCAAGATTAAGGGGAAAAATTGAATTGATCTCTGACATGGTGAATTTTAGATGTCAGGCAGAAGTTCAGGAGAAGATGTCCTACAGGGTAGAGAGAATTCACTGCTGTGCTATAAATAGGTTGCAAGATTGCTGAGAAGGTATGCTCCTTCAACCGTCAGGGGAACCAGGCAGGGCCAAGTTGGTCCTGTCTCTCCCAACCATATGCATTCTCATCTGTTCACCCCAGTGTGCCATACTATATTGCCATTTTCCCTGTGCCTTATGATATGAAAAGACTGGGAATCACACTGAATAGGAAAGTACACGGAACAAGAACAAGAATGAATGTCATGAAAGCCAAAGGATGAGAATACTATAAGGGAGTAGGTATGGTTTTTTCGTATGACCCAGAGAGGACAATTAAAAGGAGGCTCTTTGAAACTGACACCTGGTGACATTCATAATACCAGTTTTAGTGAAGTTCTGGGGCAGAAATAGTCTCAAGGTTTTGAGGAATGAATGGAATGCAATGAACCTAATATTATGAATGTAGACTATTGTTCTCCATGAACAAAATCGTAAAAAGGGAGGAATGAGGTCGTGTCAAAAGTCAAGGGAGGATTGTTTAATCGGAGAGAGAAGTAAGCATGTTTATATACCATGGGGCTGGGGAAGGGGAGGAATTAGTAGCAAGATATAAATTTTAAAATGATAGAATAAAGAGAAAATAAACAATGAAGAAGCCAGGATTCTTCAACATCATGAGTATACATGAGTATACTTGAGGTCATGTGCCTCAAGTATAAGGGAAAACTTATCTAATGAGATAAAATGAGGAACTGCACAGATGTAGCTAAATGTATGCCATGGAGGCAGAAAGTTGAGTTGAGTTCATACACATAGTCTCAACTTCTCTGGCATATTAGCTTCTCTGTTGTGTCTATAAGAATATGAAATCAATAGATGTTTAGAAATAATCTTATATAACAAAATAGTAGATCAGTGCAGGACAACAAAAGAAAACAAAATTATGAACCCTCTCATTGACAAACCAATGAATATCAAAATACCATGTTTCACTTCGTCCCAGCATGGACTTAACATATACTACCATGGACTTATATATACTACTATGTAAAATAGATAGCTAGTGGGAAGCAGCCGCATAGCACAGGGAGATCAGCTCGGTGCGCTGTGACCATCTAGAGGGGTGGGATAGGGAGGGTGGGAAGGAGATACAAGAGGGAGGAGACATGGGGATATATGTATATGTATAGCTGATTCACTTTGTTATAAAGCAGAAAAGCACCATTGTAAAGCAATTATACTCCAATAAAGATGTTTAAAAAAATAAAATTAAAAAATAAATAAAATAAAATACCTTAAAAGAATACCATGTTTCAAATGTTTACACTGTTAAACATGTAGCAGAAAATCCTTTCTTTGTTGCAGAAGATCCATATTGCTCTTCTGATTGTACCAAAAGTAGGGACCAAATCAAGGACCAAAATTTACTTTTAAGTCTATATTGTTTTGATTTTTTTTTCATATTTCTCATTTCTAACAGGAGATTCTTTGTTTTGTTTTTTACAGTAGGTCCTTGTTGGTTATCTATTTTAAATAATAGCAGTGTGTACATGTCAATCCCAAATCCCAATTATGAAATAATTTTAAAAAACATATACCAAAATATCTTGTCAGTTATATTGTTAATTATTTTAGAATTTCAAATGTAAATTAGATGACAGAAGCCAAAGCAGGTTTGCATGTCCTGGAAGACAGCAGGTGACTTTGTGAGTGTGAAAATATGTTATTTTGAAATTGTTCTATGCTTCAGTAAAAAAGTTTGGTCATACGCAGAACATTTTGTTAGTGGATCTGGTAGAAACAGCGTTGTCATGCATTTTTCATTACGCTTTCTTTGCCTCTCTCACACCGATTCCACCTATCTTTGCTGTAAGGTTGCTTTTTTCCCCGTAAGTCTCTTTCTCTTATCACTTTATTTCATATAGCTCACTAAATAATATCCTGTGGCTTAGGAGTTCCTTTTTTTAAACACTAGAGTAAGTAAATACTTCACTTTTTCTAGGCTCAATAAAAACTAGAGTGAACATCTAGTAACGGTAAAAACAAATAAAGCAGTGTATCAGCACTTGATTTTGTAAGACAGTGGAATTTTGACAAAGGTCAGAGATATGTTTGAGTCTTCCTCTCAAAGCAGTTAACACATAACGCTGCATCTTTATTCAGTTACAAATTTAAATAGTCTCAGAAGCAGAGAGTTTGTTATACATGTGGTTTGAGGTTCTGACTTTGTACATATTACAATGCTGAAATTTTCTTTTTTCTTTGCTTTTGTCCTGTCTTACATTTATTTGAAGAACTTAACGACTTTGTTTTTCAGTATTCATTTAAGTAGATGCCTGAGTTTGGCCAAATCCCTGATTCAAGCAAAACAGTTCCTCTCTGATTCCCTGAGGAAAAATAATGATGTGTTGCAGAAATGTCTGTTGCTAACACCATTCAGGTCTCACTTGGTTTTTATATACTCACTAGTCTGTTGTGTGCATGCACGTGCCAGAGAAGGGAAGGTGATGCTAGAAACTCCTCAGGTTATAAAATACCATGAGATACTAGCAGAGATGACTTTGCAACAAACACCGAGTTACCTTCCTACTCCGTCAGAGAACCCAGAGTCTTTCTTGTAGGAGGGGAGTGGTTTATTTACAGATCACAACTGCTGTGCGTCCTATAATGAGGGGAGCATGAAATCTGAATTTTAACTGAACATGTGTTTCATAAAGGCTGGCTGGTCTTCAGATTGTAGATTACAATGGGAGCCAAGTCAGAATGCGCATTCATAATTCAGTGTCAATAAAACCTACCTATGCTTGTTATAAAGTTTATGATTCAAGCTCTTTAAGCTCTTAGAGGTGTGTTTTATTGAAGCAAAACTATTCATTGTCTCGTTTAAAAGTTTATTTGCAAAAAAAAAAAAAGTTTATTTGCAGAACATTTCATGTTACCAGTTAGTCATGAAATAGTGTGAGTTTATGGACTGTGTATATTTTTTAATGTATAATTTCAAATTATTACAAAGGGTATCAACATTTTTATTGTGAATAATTTTTTTCAATTATGAGGACCTTTCTGCCAATAGGAAGGGTGGGTTAAGTTACTTGAAGGCTTTATTCAATAAAGTTAACAAAAGACTAATTTGAGAGGTTCTTTATCCTCAGAAAGTTATCAATATTACTAGCTTATGCTCAGTCGTTTCCTAGATGGTTTTCTAATGTTCTTGAAAGGACGTTCAGAGATTCAAGAGCAAGAAATTGGGACTGGTTGCAAATTAAAAGCAATTTCACTAGTAACAACTGGAGATTTTCCAACAGGGAATGACCTTGGGTTGTCTGTTTGAAAGAATGAAAATGTCTAACTAATTGGCCATGTCTACCTGAAGCCACTCACATTTTTAAAAGTGGGAGGAAAACTCTTTATAATAACTTCTCAATAGGACATCAGACATCTAATTTCCTAAACGCTTTATGATTTATGTGAATATTTTGCTAATGTGTAATCTCACCCTTTGAGGAAGCGAAGATGCTGAAATAAAATGTGGCACACGGAGCCCCTAGAATTTAGCAGCTTCAAAACAATAGAACAAGTTTGTGGTTGTTGACAAAACCTTGAGAAGACCCTTCTTTCAGGATTGAGTGTTTGCTGGGTAAGCTTAATTTACTGGTACCCCCATCTAAGAATTTGCTCGCTGTTCCAGGATTTCTGAAATCTCAATGGAGGTAGCTGAACCAGGACGCATCACAGCAATGACTCCTCCAGCTCACTTGATAGAAAGATGTGATTGTCCCCCGGGCTATTCTGGCTTGTCCTGTGAGGTAAGCTGGCTCCAACTAACCTTCTCAAGTCCCACTCAACCAGCCAAATGGAAATACTCCCAGGACCACCTTTACCACAGTCAGTTTTACTTTCAGGCATACCCTCAACCTATTTTATCTGATCTTCCACTCACAGTATGAGACGCAGTAAGAAGAGGATGATGTTATTGCTCCCTAGAAGTAGGAATCACAACTCAAGGGGAATATCTAATAAAAATTAAAAGATTTGTAAAAATATGAAACAGTCAGGAAATAAGAATGTTTTCTTAAGGCCCCTTTATTGTATCTGATCTGTTTTCTTGGCACCTTTTCTGAACAGAGACATTTAAACTGCAGTGATTATGAGACAAGATTGTATTGGGATTTGAAAGATTGTTTTTATATAGAACATGACAAAACTTAGGCAGTAAATATCAGACTGTTCCCTTTAACATAGGCTTCTCAGAAGGACATAAATTGTTCCAATAGTGCCACTGTCACTCAGTCATTATATTTTTAAAACTGCATTTTTTACTTTCTAGTATATTCCTTTGACTATCTTCAGAATCGGTAAATTTTCTAGATCTTTATTTTGTGGAACCAATTTAAATTTTACAAATATTAAATCTTAATAGGAAGAGTATGATCTAGGGAGAGGAGGAATTGCTGAAAAAGTCACCTGGATTTGAATCTCTACTTCATCATATACTAAGACTGGGACCTTGTGCAGCTTGTAAACCTGCTTAAGCTTCAGCTGGTAAATCTCCAAGCCCCTGAGTAACTGCCATCACACTCACCCCTTCTCCTGCAGACCCTATAGTCCTCTCCACAGTGCAACAAATAAAGGCTGGCCTGGGAGGGGCCTCCAGGACCTGCTCCAGCCCTACAGCATGGATTCTTTCCCCTTAGTCAGATTGGTTGGTGGCCACTACATACTAGTTAGATATTTTTAATATCTCCCGTACCCACAGCCCAAGAATCACATGAAGGCTAAGTGAACTAGAACTTAAGCGCTTATCACAGTGCCTGGTAGTAGTCATAATAATAATAACCAAAGTCAATATGGTTAATAATATTATTAATGGAATAAGTAGTTATAGATCTAACTATTGATTTATTTATAAATACAGTTGACCCTTGAGCAACATGAGTTTGAACTGCCTGGGTCCACTTATATATGAATTTTTTTCAGTAAATATGCAATGGACCCTCCACGGGTTTCCAGTCCACAGATCCAACCAACTGCAGATCAAAAATTCCATCCATGGTTGGTTGAATCCACTAATGCCATACCAGCGGATATGAGAGCGCCGACTCTGGGGCTTAAGCATTGACAGAGACTCATGGAACTAATCTTCTGGCCGATAATGAGGGAGGACTGTAATTTTGTATATCTTTTGTAAATAGGATTTGAGAAGTTTTATTAAGTATGGCTCACAAGGCAGGTGAAGTACACTAAAAAACAATGAATATAAATCTCTTGAGAGGTGGCATGGCACAATGAAAAGAAAAAAGGAGTTTGGTCTCGGTGAATCCTCCCTAGCTTCTCCACTTGAACAGGACATTTGCTCTTAGTTGCTGAACTTTGGGGTTTTCATACCCATAGAATCATCATGAGGATTAATTTAAATGAAATCATACATATAAAAGCTCCTTTGCAAATTGAAATGTCATTCAACTTAGTTGCCATTGTATGAATTCCACACAGGTCAGAAAACAAATTTCCTAAGAATAACTGCAAATATCTGTGAAATATCCTTGGAATAATTTTATAGTTTTGTGACTACTCTGAACAGCAATATTTATTTGAATGTGTATATTTTGATCTAATAAATGACCAAATAATCCATCTCATTATTAAATCATAACTCGTTCATACACATGTATACATTTGTACATATACCAGTAAGTATATATATTGTACCTATATGCACAACCCAATATGTGTGAAATATATATATGCACACACATTGTAGATGTGAAAAATGAGGCAGTGACAGAGGCACATACAAAATATGCTACCTTTCCAATGAGCATGAAAAAGATGAAAGATAGAATTTGAGATTTTTCTAGACAAGAGGTGGAATTTTATTTATCCCAGGGAGTGTTTGGCTGTACTGCTGTCTCACTGTGTAACCTTGGTCAATACCTTAATTGCTGTAGGCCTTAGTTATTATATAGTTATCCAATCTATAAAATTACAGGTTGGGTTTTGAAGTTCTAACATTCTCTAATTCTGCAATGTTATTTTGTTATACAAGATATTAAGTAGTCAAAATTGACCTTAGATATCTTGAAGAGAAAGTTACTACAGCTGTATTTTTCTGCATTTATTTAAAGAGTACTCTTCACTTATGAACCAAAATATTAGCAGATTATCAGATTATTTTAATGCAATCTACCTTCCATTCCAGATTTGAAATGTTAAAATTCATCTTATTATGACCACCAGGCTTTTTAAATAGTATATTCTAAAACACACTTTCCCATTAATTTTAGTAATTTTCCATCATTATATGAAAATATAAATTAGCCAATACAAATACAAATAAAGCCAATGATATATGAAGAAAATCAAGAAAAACTAGAAACACATACAAACTATTATCTGCATTGGTGGCTTCACCTATGTCCTGTGAATTTCACTTAAGCTCCTGTTAACAGACAATAATTACAGTAATATCTTAGAGGAGAGATTAGGGGATAAAGACCTATCTCTTATAATAAGCTACCTGAGGTTTTCTCCACAACCCATTGCCTCTAATCCATTATACATCTTATTTATAATTCATCTTGAATCTAAAGTGTAATTACTCAGGCATAAAATCTAATCATCAAAGCAAGAACTAAGGACAGTTTTGAAATAATACATCCCATTCTAGTAACATATGCTTTGGGTCATGAATACGCAAAGCAATACCTTTACAATATTTTCACCAAATGTAAGGTATTCTAGAGACATTTGCATTTACAAGCTACTCATTTCATGTTTTTATCCAGAAATGTGGTTGCAAAGAAACAAAATTAAGTGTTGGTTACCATTGTAAATATAGCCAGTTGTGAAGACACTTAGCCTTGCCTATTACCTGTAGGGTTATAACACTGTAGCCCTGTTCATTAAAAATTTCAGTTCTAGAAATGCTTACTTATTATAATTTATGATTTGAAGTAGAGACTAGGTTACCTTTAGAAGTCAAATAACACAATTTCCTCACCACATTTGTTGGTGTGGAGCCGTTGAGTTTACCATACTTTACCTAAGCTACTCCTCACTGTTGTCTCGGTTAACATTGTTGCCTAAACTGACCTAAACTCAGGTTAGGTTGTAGGTAGAAATGGAAACTATTCAATGCTGAATATGTGGTTCTCTGCAATAAGATCATGGAAGTCATAAATTCAGGTGATCTCCTAATGATATTTTGCTCATTTCATCTTGTTTCCCCTCTCCATCATGTTTTATTAGGGCTTCTGGCTCACAGTTGAATGGCTAGTGTGTACTGGATCACCACTCACAAGCTGTCAATTGGCTATCAACAATAATTTTTTAAATCCTCAAACAAAAATCCTCAAACAGTACCTATTATCAACTCATAAAACTCAAAAGACAAAATAGCGAGACTAGACATTTTTTCTTACACATGCACATTTCTAGGGATGCTCTTTACCACTTCAGTTGCACATGGAAGACCCAAAGACTCTTTTCATATACATTAAAATATTAAAGAACATGGTATGGGTAAGTGGCATACATTGTAATTTTGTTTCCCAATGCAGTGTTGCCTTTGTTTTCAGTGTATTCTCGATGACTATATCTAAAAAATTATCTGGAATAGAGGCACCCATATTGATTTATTGTATTTCAAGCACTACACACACATCATCTCATTTAATCCTCACAACCCTATTAAAAAAACATACAAAACTGACCATTTATTGAGTGCTTACTGTATGCTGCACAATGTCAAGTGCATTCCCTAATACACTTACACCAACATCATTAAGCACATTATAATTCCCATTTTATGGGTGAGGAAATGGAAGCTCAGGCAGGTTAGGAAACCTGCCCTTTATCACACAGTTGGAAAACAGCAATCTGAACCTACCTAAGTCTGTTTCAAAAAACCTAGCTACATTAATACTCAACTAGTAAGTTATACAACATCCTTACATTCCACGTGAGGAAGCTGCAGCCCACAGTATTTAAAACGTGCATAAGTCATATGTAGTAAGTGGTGAAACAGGAATTAAACCTAGGATTGTCTGATTGCAAAACCCATGTAAAGATACAAGACAGTGTTTTTACTGGCAACAGCACAAGTATCTATTATTTTTTTAATGGTTAAACTCTGCGTTATGTAACCCGGCACCTGGAGTGTGTTGCCTCTTTACTCTCTTTGTCTCCCATTCCCTTCTTTCCTCCCTCCCACATTTTTGTGCAATTTGATTCTAACATTATGATGGGGTACCATATTATGAAAACAAATTAAAGATGGAAGGAGAGCAGAAGAAAATTGAGCTCTGAATAATTTCAGCACACGGCAAGAAGAGAACTTTGGAAAAGTTTGAGTTAGGAAAAAAAAATGGATAAGATTAGGACAGTGTTTATGTACTTGCTTTTCTGTAATTCTTTATTTTGTTCCAGAAAGAATTTTAGATGGGACTTTAAAAAGTAGCTATTATCTTTCCTCTTTTTTGCCCAACTCAAATATAATCATTCTCATGAATTTTGCCCCAGTTGACTGACAAGAAAAACGTCTGATTTTGAAAAATAGCCTCAAATATTTGAAAAATGGAAAAAATAAATACAGGGTCCATGAAAGGAGGAGATTAAAGAGAAATAAATATGTCTCATTCCTTTACAGTGTGTTTGAAGTTTCTAATTCTTGTGTTGCAAAATAGTCTTTCTTTTTTTTTTTTCTAACTCAGAAGTTTATAAGGACACAAAATTTATCTAGAGTGTTAGAACTGTAGAAACTTCAGAAATCAACTGAGTTAATACATCTGCTTATTTGTGGGATGAGGAAACCACATCTCAACGACACCAAACGACTTGCGTGTATCCCTCAGGAAAAACTAACTAGTAAAATCAAGGCTTCCTTATTCATTGATGTTATAGTACCAGGGTCTGTACGCCCTTCAAAGACACACATTCCCAGCAGGGAATGAGGAGTGTGCCAGTGACTCTCAATCCTGGCTGCTTATTAGACCCTCCTGGGAGTTTTACAACACACCCTGGCCCTAGTCTCCACCAATTATATAGACTCTCTGGGGGCAGAGCCAGGTATCCGTATTTAAAGCTCCTCAGACAATTCTATGTGCAGCCAGGCTTGAGAATCACATAGACAGGCCTAAAAGCTTCCACACAGAGCTTGACTTGGAGCCCAGACTTTTACCCACACTGGAGTGCTTTTCTACTTTGTCCTACTCTTTCCAGAGAAGAGCCATAGTAATAAGAGAAACTGGGTGTAAACTTTACCTGCGGTGCTCACCTTCAGATTTCAGTCCATAACATTGAATTTCTTATGATTCCTCAATGAAAAGTACCATTTCTTAATGTTATTCTTCTTCTAAGACTTTTTTTAAACTTCTGTTTGATATAAAAAGTAGAGCTAGGAACTCTCAATTTGTGTGATTTTTAAAGACACACACACACACACACACACACACACACACACACACACACACACACACACACACACACACACACACACACACACACACACACACACACACACCCCTCCAGCAAATATACCAGTAAAATAACAATAATTATATAGGTATCCAGCGATGAAATCTATATAAAGAAAATCCAATTTTATTCTACAGTCAGCACACACCAGGACTGGAACAACCCATACTAGGTAAAATTTTTAAACACACCTTGGATTGTTTCTGCAGTTATGCTTAAATGAATTCCTCAGCCATAATTTCCAGGCCTTATTTGGTAACAATGGCAAAAATGAACCTTTATTTTCAAGAATATGAATAAACTTATTAAAATATCTTAGGTCCACTATAAGACAAATAGGACTCAAAATATTTTGAATACTATTCCCAGTTTTATCAGCTTGCTCAAATCCAGGATATTATTAAATCTCATTAGAATTTCTTATAGTCTGAGATAAAAGCAGAGAGACTCTTAAATGCTTAACTGAAGTACTCTCACATTATCCAAATCAAAACAAACACGGAGAGTGCTGACTGTTGATCGTTTTTCTTCTAAGGAGCCTCTACATACTCCACTCTGGATGACCTAGTCCAGAACCAAAAGGATGCAAAGGCAGTAAGAAGTTCTTAATTCACTTTTTCCCCTGCTTATTCAGCAATCACTTTTCTCATCAATGGGAGCAAAATATCCTGTGAAAAAATTTTTACATAGCTAATATCCCTTTATAATCTTCAGTGGAATCTGGAAAACTAACTCCTATCTCTTACTCATAAATCAAACAATGGCTAATAAATGCAACAGCTTTGCACACTAAGAGATCTGAGCCCAAAACACAAGACTGTTCTCATTCCCTCTTCAGAGCTCTGGGCTTTCTTTCAAAGAGCCAGAGATGTTTCTTGATACATTTACGTAATAAACCCAAATGAAGATGGAAGTCTTGATTTTGCATATGTCAGCTTTGCTAGCAGTTTCCTGTTTGCGCTCAGATTTTTATTGCAGAATGAAAAAACTAGATCAAGGAAAGATACATTTTTTTGGTGGCCTAATATTCCCAAGACATGTAGAGCTTTTATTATTTTGAATTTCTTACTTTTATAGTCTTCTAATTATACCGATATAAATAACATGACCGTGACACTTTTTTATTTATTTAATGTTTTTCTGAGTCTCATTGGACATTTCCTAGCTACCCATCAAGCACAGTGGAAGCAGATTTTAGGTTGTCAAGGACACTGGAATTCTCTCTTTAGTCCATATGACAATTTTATTTAAAAACAAACTTTTGTTTCAAGAAAAAGAAGACTATTTGAAGTTTGTCCAGGCTGAGTGGTATTTGCAAATGACAGCTTTCCTTTGCTAAAGTCTGATGACGCAGACACTGCTTGTATACTCTATGGACCAGGCAGAATACACATTAGGAATCAAAAGTGGCATTCATTGTTTCTAAGTGGTGTTGCCTTTACTGCTGATGAGGGGAAAGAAATCCTTCTTTTTAACTACTGAAGAACCCAAGTGTTACTAAAGAAAGATTTCCAAGTTGGCTGTCCTAATTGCCTTCGTTTTCTTTCAGGCATGCATGCCAGGATTTTATCGACTGCGTTCTGAGCCAGGTGGCCGTACCCCTGGACCAGCCCTGGGCACCTGTGTTCCATGTCAATGTCATGGACACAGCAGCCTGTGTGACCCTGAAACCTCCATATGCCAGGTATTCATCTGAGCCTTTCTTGAACAAAGCCCATGTGCTCATTTCTCTTTACACATATTCATATACTGAGTGCAGAGGTCAGCTAACCTGCAGGGGACTTAACGTGTGTGTGTGTGTGTGAAACAAAACGTGGGAAAAAAATACATTTACCATATTATGCATTTTTTTAAGTAATTAAAAAGTTACAACTGGAAAAACCACTGCTCATGTCAAGAAATAGTATATTATTATCAACAGCATCGTAGACAAATACCAGACAACACAACGATTTATTTAAAAATCACATGAGGGTTTTTTTCTGATTTTAAATAAAAATAAGCTCTTCGTAAGACATTTGGAAATCATAGAAAAGTGTTAAGGAAAAAAATAAAAGTCACCCAAAATTGAATATAAACCTTTAATATTTTATGTGTTTCCCACCAATTTTATGTATGTGTTTATAAAGAAGATTTATATGACACCATAGGTGTAGTTTTATGTTCTGCATTTTAAAAAATGTACATATCATGAGCATATTATGTTGTTAAATAGTCTCTAAAATCTTTACTATCTTTGATTTGATATCCCATAATTTAACCATTTCTTTAAAACAGTTTACTGCTCTTATTTTTTTGTTGTTGTTATTACATTCCTGCTAACACCCTACTCTGTCACCCCTGGAACAATCAGGACTGTGGAGAAATTCAGGTTTCCTCTGTCACCACTTAGGGTCCCCAGACTCTAGTCCCCAGGCAACTCTGGGTGTCTCCTCTGCTGAACTCATTTCCCACCTCTCCTCGTCTCCTGAAGCTCTTTCATGGAGCTTTGTGGAACTCATGACCAGACATCAGCAAAATCCCCTACGTAATCTCCCTCTTCTTTTGAGGTCCTCTTTATTTGCTCAAACTGAAACCTGGTTTCCCAACACACTACTCCCCTGGCAGCAGTCTCAAGTGGAAGCCGCTGTTTTTTCTCACACTCTTCATTTCCCTGAGCCTGAGGGCGGGGCTGTGGCCCTGCTCCTCGCTGCCACTTTCAGGTCATCCTTGTTTTCTCTTCTGTAACAACACCTAGCTTTGAATCTCAGGTCTCCATCCATTTGCCCACTACACCTGCTTGTTGAAGCCATTTACTAACCCTCAGGTCACCCACCTCATTCCTTGAAGATTTTTCCTTTGTATCATTGCCGTTCACTGTGGCACCACTCCTATCATAATTCCTGGTGATTTTGATGCCCATAAAATGGACTCTTCCCATGTCTTGTCCTCACTCCATGAGCCTGTCTGAGAACTTGTCATTACCAGGAACTGAGTGCCTCTATAGTCTCAATGTCAACTATCCTCTCTTTGACCACCGTTTCTTTTCTTTCCAGTTCACTTCTTCTTAGTACTTCAGTGTCAACATTTTGTCTCATCATCGACGCTCACATTTTTATCATTCCTTATGTTTCTCATGCCCTCACTTTCTTAACCAGCTTAATATTCATGACCCTTCTTTTTTTCTGGCTGCGTTGGATCTTCGTTGCTGTGCACAGACTTTCTCTAGTTGCGGCAAGTGCAGGCTTCTCGTTGCGGTGGCTTCTCTCGTTGCGGAGCACGGGCTCTAGGTGCGCGGGCTTCAGTAGATGCAGCACACAGGTTCAGTAGTTGCAGCTTGTGGGCTCTAGAGCACAGGCTCAGTAGTTATGGCGCATGGGCTTAGTTGCTCTGCGGCATGTGGGATCTTCCTGGACCAGGGATCGAACCCGTGTCCCCTGCATTGGCAGACGGATTCTTAAGCACTGCACCACCAGGGAAGTCCCATGACCCTTCTTTAATATCACTGCTTTGTAATGTTCATTTCTCTTATTACCACTCCTTTACTTACGTTTACTCAGTGAATTCCAACTCCGGTTAAATCCTACTCCTCCAATACCTATGCCTTCTAATCTGAAAGTGGCTCTGGAAAATAGTCGACTATGCTGACTAGTCTCACCGTATGTTCACTATCACTCACTTCAAAGGGAACCTTTATTCTGCTCTTCCATCATGCCACGTTTCTCCAGTCCAGTGGCTCTCTCACATTCCTGCGTGATAATTTCCTACCTTCTCATCCCTCTTCAAATCCCAAACCCTTCCCAGACCCATTTCCATCCTTACTTTCAGTTGATGGCCTTGTTTCTTCTTATTTCACTGAGAAATTAAAAACAATCAGAAGAGAACTAACCCAAGCTCCCACTAACACATGCACCTACCTTTCTGCGTCTGTGTGCAATGACTCTGGTTTTTCCACCAATTTGGATGAACTGTTCTTGTTTGTAGAAAAGACCAACTCTGCCACCTATGCTCTAGATCCCAGCCCTCCCTCCCACTCAAGGACATCACTCTGGCCATGCCTATTCTCCCCTCCCTTCTGAATCACTTTTTGGTACTTCTTCTATCTTAAAAAACATAAATAATCAAACAAATAAATAAATCTCTCTTGACTCCACTTCCCCTCTTGATTTTTACCACTTCATTCCTCTCCTTTCACACAGAGAAGAGTTTATACTCTTGTCTACAATTTCTCTCCTCCCATTCTCCCTTGAACTACTAAAATCAGGCTTTTCCTCCACCACGATATGCATACCAACTACTGGTGTTCCGCTCTTCACTGTACTTGATTCATCAGCAGCATTTGCTCCTCTGAAGCAGCCATTCCTCTCGAAGCTTTGGTTCAGTTTGCTTCTCTGGACATGACAGTCTAGGGTTTTTCAAGCTAGATGGCTGCTCCTTCTCAGTCCTCTTTGCTGTTTTCTCCTCATTACCTGAAATCAATATACTGGTATTCCTAGGATCCAATCCTTGGAGCAATTTGCTTGTCTGACTACACTCATTCTCATGGTGATCTCACCCAGGCAATGACTTTCAATATCTACTGAGATCTCACAATATTTACCATTATTTCTATGATGAAATTTTAGATCCAACTCTTTAGTCTTTCCAGAATTTATTATAATGTGGGGAGATAATTTTCCTTCAATATGTTACTTTAAAGAAACATTTATCTTTTAATATTTCCTTTTCTCCTTGACACATCATGGTATCTGAATATATACACATTTGTTTTGTTCATTTTAAGATATATTTAAAGAATCATCTATTCTTTTCTGCTTACCTTTTATTTCCTATTATAATGTTCTGATTACCTTCATTTTATAGTACACTGTAAATTCTGGTAAAGCAAGACCCTTTACTACTCTCCTTTTCCTAATTTTCTTAACTTGATGTACTTATATATTCTTCCAAATGACATTTTGATTCACTATTTTAATCTCTTCCCCAAAAAATATTACTGGAATTTTTATTGAAAATGCATTAAAGCTGTTTGTAAAGAATTGCTATCTTTACACTATTCAGCTATCCTCCCTAAACCCAGGAATGATACTCTTCTCTATTCAAACATTTTATGTCTCACAGTTTTTAATATTATCCATATGGGCTATGCATTTGTTAATGTTAAAATTATTGCCATTTATCTTACATTTTCTTTTTAATGGTGAGCATTACATTTTTTTGTTTCAGTGTATTTATTAACTGATCATTACTGGTAAATATTGACAAAACATATTTTTTACATGTGTTTGATATCCAGCCACTTTTTTTCTACTTCTAGAAGTTTCTTGCTTGATTCTTACAGTTATTTTTATATTTACAACAATAATATTTGCAATAGCTATAATTGTGTCTTCCTTGCCAGAGCTATATCTAGTATAATAATTTCATTTTTTGCATTGATTAAGTCTCCCAAAAAATGTTAAATAGGAGGGTGAGTCAGCTTCCTATCTTATTGCTGATTTTAATACGAAAGCCTCAGGTCTTTCACCACGAACTATGATGCTGGTGATTAGTTTAAGGTAAATATTTTTTATCATGTTAAGAAAACTTCTTTTTATTCCTGACTTCTTAAAGATACCTTCTTTCAATCAAGGCAGAGTATGGAAATTTATCATATGCTTATTTGTGAGGACTGGAGTGGAGGTGAAGGTCTTACCCATCCTTAAATTCTTGAAATAATCATGATTTGGTTTAAGTATAGCATTTTTTTCACCAATCTACTGGCTTGTAAAATTCAATAGATAATTTCAGGAATGTGGTTAACTTATGCATTCTTAAGTGGGAATTAAATGCATTTTTCTTTCTTATGCAATCGTCGCTGGAATTTTTAATAGTAATGTCACTCCATATGAATAATTTAGAAGCATTCACAAAATATACAGTTTACTTTCATTTTTATTTAGGATAAAAATTTGATGTCATTATATTGTCCTGTTTTGACCAATAGGCTATTATATCTATTTTTGTGCCTTAAGGATCCTTATTAGAGGTCTATTTTCTGAGATATCCCTAGATGAAGTAAAAAATAAATACATAGGTGCATCACACATGCACAGCTAGTATAAATTGCTGTCCTCTGAATTTTTATATTTTCCTTCAGGGAACTTATAACTTCTGAATTTTGACAACATTGTTTATCTTTGAAACAGCCCCATGAGGCAAATAGAAAATAGCTATTATTACTCCGATGCTATAACTGAGGCAACTGAAGCATACTGATTTCTTTACTATTTGTACTGTGTTTCCAAGTTTAATATCATATCCACTACACAGTGCAATGCCCTCTATGTTGGTATAGTGGTTATAAGCATGACTCTGATCAGACTGCCTTGATTCAAATCCTGGCTTCATCCCTTTTGGGCTGTGTGGGCCTAGT